>NC_069501.1:528595884-528790884 GCF_027579735.1 Bombina bombina | reverse complement strand
GAAGACCAGTAAGTGCTTATTCCTACAAATATATATATATATATATATATACACATACATACATAATAGCCCTTTCCCTTCACATACCTTGTCATATATCATATCCCTTTTTTACCCTTACAAAACATTTTTATTAATATTTATATGATTTTTTTTTTATCAGAAAGATTACACATGAGTTTAATAGTTTATTTTAATATGTTTTAAAAGTTTTTTACACATTCAAGCGCAGTTTCTGTTTGTGCTCGAGCGCATCTGTTTAGTTTCAACAAATAATATGCGCTCTAGTTAGTGCACTCGAGATATTGCTTATCGCTTCCTGCACTAACATTAGTGCACCACTTGTAATCTATCCCAGGATGTTTAAAATATCCAGACATTTTCCTTTACTGTCTTGATCTCCACCACTATTCCATTGTCATAATGAATATTTTTAATTTCATTAAATATTTGAATGGATGATCTGCTTAAACCTATAGAAAATGAAAGAATAACTAATTTGTAAGTCATATCTTCCCATAGATTTCATATTCATTGAACATGTAGCCTTAAAAAATTAAATGACACTACTGTAAACATTTTTGTTTCGTGGCAAGTGACCCTCTATTGGGTCATATAATTCACAACATAAGAATAAATACCAAAATACAAAGAATATAAAATGAACTTAAATAAAAAGTAAAATATGTAATCAACTACACAAATTTCTGTAAACCTCACATATCCTATAACACATAACCTTTAGTATTAATTCTCGATCACCCTACCAGCTAGGACCAAAATTGACCACCATATCCTTGTACCCTGGGTGAGAGTTTTCATGTCACAGATAAGAGATGTTGTATCACTGCTCTACAAATGCACATAAAGCACACTGTCATTAATCTTATGTAACTTTGATAAAAACAAAAACCTATAAAAATAAAATATAAAACAAAGTGCCTTTTTGAGAATATAAAATTCTGTATAAATGCAAAAAACAAAAAAAAAAAATGTTTTCCATCCATTACCAATGGAGTTCTTCTCAGCCCACAGATGTATTCTTGGGTTAATCCACTGTTATATATCCCAACTATTACAACATTCCATTGTACGCAAACATATCCCACATGAGCTGATACTTCATCTTGGTTTCAGCGATTCCTGGTTCACACATCCTTTGATATTCTCACCATCCTTTGATATTCTTTTTCTATTTCTCATATATATATTTTTTTCATAGATTGTACTTTACCTTCTGCCTTGATGTCAGCCTCACCTGTCACTTCTCACATCTGGTTAAAAGATAACAGTAAAGCAGGGAGGTATCGCTCTGTATAGCAGAGGAATGTTTCACCAATCAGAGTGTTAGACTGTTCCTGGAACCACACCTTGGATGCCTTACTCGATACTGGCTGCACCTGTTTGTAGCCCAGAGGACAGAGTTGGATGTTCTGAATGCAGAATACCTAAAGCTTGTGTTAGTCAGAAAATGTACTGTCCTCTTATGTTAATGAGTTTGTTACATTTTTATAAATACCCTCAGGCAAGCTGAATGAAATGCTTTTTTCTAAGAATTATTCATTTCAGTGGCCATGATTTTAAAGGACCATTAAACACTAAGGGATAGATTACAAGTGGAGCGCTAACTAGAGCTTTCGCTAGAGTGCTAATTGCGCTAGCAGTAAACCTTTTGCCTGAGTCGGGTTGCTCAGGTATTACAAGTTGAAAGTAAAAAATGATTGCTCTAGCGCTAACCCGACTCGTACAAAATAATTACTACTAGCTCAAATACCTACTGCTCCCTAGAAGTTAATGGAGCAAAAAAAGTTTTTAAAAGAACCTAACACTCTATTTGTGTGCTAACCAGAATTACCATAAGTCCCAACTCTAATAACAACTAAACCGCCACATAGCCCACCGCAAAGTCCCCACTACAATATCAACCCCTAAAACGCCACCCCCCCACATCGCAAACTACCTATGTACACTATTAACCCCTGAACCGCTGTCCCACCACATCGCAATGTCTAAACTACACTATTAACCCCTAAACCTCAGTCTAAACTATACTATTAACCCCTAAACCGCCATCCTGCCACATCACAATATCTAAACTTTTCTATTAGCAACTAAACAGCCACCCCCCACATCACAAAGTAATACACTAACATCTAAATCCCCTAACCTAACCCAAAATAAACTACTCCAAACTTTTCCAAAAAAATCCTAACTACCTTTAAAAAAAACAACTTACCTGTCACATTAAATAAAAACCTAATCTTACCTTAAAAAAACATTATTGAAAATTAAAAACCTAGCATTACTAATAATAAAAAAAAACTAGCATTACAAAAAAACAAACCTAACATTACTGAAAATAAAAAAATGAACATTACAAAAAATAACAAAGTAATTACCAAAAATAATTTACGCCTATTCTAATACCCCGAATAAAACCCCCCCACCCTAAAAACAACAAAAGACGTATTCTAAAACTAAACTACAAATCAAACCAAATAAAAAAAAAAATCAAAAAACAAAAACTTAAATATTGGCAAAATAAGTGCAAAGTTTGAGTGTCTAAACAATTGTTTTAAGTTTATTAATAAATTGTCCTTTAATAAAGAGTTTCAATATTTTAACATAGTGTCTCATTCTGACGCTGGGTCAAACAAGAACAAATTGAGAAAAAAGTAGTTAATTTATAAAACAATTGTTTTAGCAGTCAATCTAAATCGATTATGGACAAATAAAACTTTGAAAAACGTTTGCAGGTTTTTCTTTCTATATATTTTTTATATTTAATTTTTTGACAGATTCAGGTCAACAGTCCTTTGAAAAAATATTGGTCTTATGAAATGCCTTCTTAGTTATATAAATTGCATTTCTAGGACAGCTAGTTTCCATGCTTTACATTTTATAAACTATTTATATAGTTTTCTTACTCCACCCAGACAAGTTTAGTGAAATATTTTGCTGACATCAAACATAACATTGTTATGAATTGTACTTTAAGGAGGAAAGTGAGAGTCTCTATGGCTCAGCGAGACTGAGGGGGCAATTTAGAGGATAGGTGTTTAATAAGATAATTGGGTATTTTGCCTATAATATGTAATCTTAAACATAGAAACATAGATATTGACGGCAGATAAGAGCCATAGGCCCAGCAAGTCTGCCCGACCTTACCTAACAGTATAAACTTATCTAATTCGTAGGATAGCCCTATGCTTGTCCCATGCATTTTTAAAGTCCCCCACAGTGTTTGTTGCTACTACCTCTTGAGGAAGTTTATTCCATAAATCAATCACTCTTTCTGTAAAGAAGTGCTTCCTCAAATTACTCCTGAATCTACTACCCTTTAGCTTGAGCTCATGACCCCTTGTTCTTGAATTTTCCATTTTATGTAAAATACCCACAGCCTCAGTTTTACTAAACCCTTTAATGTACTTGAAAGTTGCTATCATATCACCTCTTTCCCTTCTCTCCTCTAAGCTATACATATTTAGGTCATTGAGCCTATCCTGGTAAGTTTTATTTTTTAGACCATGTACCATTTTGGTAGCCCTCCTTTGCACAGATTCAAGTTTGTTAATATCCTTCTGAAGATATGGTCTCCAGAACTGCACACAATACTCAAGATGAGGCCTAACTAATGATCTATAAAGTGGCATAAGAACCTTACTATTTCTGCTGCAAATACCTCTACCAATACATCCAAGCATTCTGCTAGCCTTACTCGCTGCATTACTACATTGTTTACTAAGTTTTAAATCATCTGAAATAATAATTCCCAAGTCCTGTTCCTTGTCTGTAACAGTCAGTAAAGTGTCATTGAGTCTGTAATTAACATTTGGATTTTTCTTCCCTAAATGCATTATTTTACACTTTGCTGTGTTAAACTTTAGATCCCAGTCGTTTGTAAATATATATCAAATAGCAAAGAAATACACATGCCATGCGCACACACACAAATTAAATATATCTTAACACTAACATTATATATTTTTATATATATATAGATATATATATACTAGCTGTTGCCCGCGGCTTCGCTCGCGTGGATTTTGTGATTTGTTAAAAAAATAGCAAAAAATGCGATCACTCGCATCGACATGTGCCCTCACGTGTGTGCCCGTTCAAGTTGCACACTCGCTGACATAAACTTCTTGAGGTTTCATTAATTCTCTGTTTCTTGTAATCCAAATACCAATGTTCGTATCTATAACATCTTTGTTTTTTAAGATATAGGTATCCTTATAAATCACCCCCCCCCCCCCTTTTAACCCCCCTTAAGTAGATTTTCGGGAAATGTTAAAACACGTGTTTCTTTATTTTTAAAGGAGAATATAAATTCCAATTTTCACATCTGTAACATCTTTGGTTTTTCAAGATATAGGTATCCTCATAAATCACCCCCTCCTTTTGACCCTCCTAAAGGGGATTTTCGGGAAATGGTAAAAAATATATTTATTTATTTTTAAAGGAGAATCTAAATATCAATTTTCACATCTGTAACATCTTTAGTTTTTGAGATATAGGTATCCTCATAAATCAGCCCCCCCCCTTTTTGACCCCTCTTAAGTGTATTTTAGGGAAATGGTAAAACGCGTGTTTGTTTGTTTTTCAAGGAGAATCTAAATACCAATTTTCACATCTGTAAGATCTTTGGTTTTTGAGATATAGGAAACCTCATAAATCAGCCCCCTCTTTTGAACCCCCTTAAAGGGACATGAAACCCAAAAATTTTCTTTCATGATTCAGATAGAGAATACAATTTCAAACAACTTTCCAATTTACTTCTATTATTTAATTTGCTTCTTGTTCTTGTTATCCTTTTCTGAAATGTTTATCTAGGCAAGTTCATGTGCAGCAGAGAACCTAGGTTCTACCTGTTGATTGGTAGCTGCATATATAAACTGATTGTCATTGGCTCACCCATGTGTTCAGTTAGAAACCAGTAGTGCATTGCTGTTCCTTCAACAAATGATACCAAGAGAATAAAACAGATTAGATAATAGAAGTAAATTAGAAAAGAGCTTCCCTCTTTTGACCCCCCCCCCCCCAATAAGTGGATTTTCGGGAAATGTTAAAACACGTGTTTCTTTATTTTTAAAGGAGAATATAAATTCCAATTTTCACATCTGTAACATCTTTGGTTTTTCAAGATATAGGTATCCTCATAAATCACCCCCCTCCTTTTGACCCTCCTAAAGGGGATTTTCGGGAAATGGTAAAAAATATATTTATTTATTTTTAAAGGAGAATCTAAATACCAATTTTCACATCTGTAACATCTTTAGTTTTTGAGATATAGGTATCCTCATAAATCAGCCCCCCCCTTTTTGACCCCTCTTAAGTGTATTTTAGGGAAATGGTAAAACGCGTGTTTGTTTGTTTTTCAAGGAGAATCTAAATACCAATTTTCACATCTGTAAGATCTTTGGTTTTTGAGATATAGGAAACCTCATAAATCAGCCCCCTCTTTTGAACCCCCTTAAAGGGACATGAAACCCAAAAATTTTCTTTCATGATTCAGATAGAGAATACAATTTCAAACAACTTTCCAATTTACTTCTATTATTTAATTTGCTTCTTGTTCTTGTTATCCTTTGCTGAAATGTTTATCTAGGCAAGTTCATGTGCAGCAGAGAACCTAGGTTCTAGCTGTTGATTGGTAGCTGCATATATAAACTGATTGTCATTGGCTCCCCCATGTGTTCAGTTAGAAACCAGTAGTGCATTGCTGTTCCTTCAACAAATGATACCAAGAGAATAAAACAGATTAGATAATAGAAGTAAATTAGAAAATTGTATTCTCTATCTGAATCATGAAAGAACATTTTTGGGTTTCATGTCCCTTTAAGTGGAATTTCGGGAAATGTTAAAATACCTATTTATTTTTCAAGTAGAATCTAAATACCAATTTTCACATCTGTAAAATCTTTGGTTTTTGAGCTATAGGTATCCTCATACATCACCCCCCCCCTTTTGACCACCCTAAAGTGGATGTTCGGGAAATGTTAAAACACATATTTCTTTTTCTTTTTTTTAAAGGAAAATCGAAATACTAATTTTCATATCTGTAACATCCTTTATTTTTGAGATATAGGTATCCTCATAATTAGCCCCCCCCCCCCCCTTTTGAACCCGCTTTAGTGGAATTTCGGGAAATGTTAAAACATGTATTTATTTATTTTTCAAGGAGAATCTAAATACCAATTTTCTTTTTTTATGTCAACAACAAAATATTTGTATTTTGGAGACGCAGCTCCACATAGTGTGTTAAACAAAAAATATTCTTATTGTTTTTCCAAATACATACAAGGGAAAAAGAAGAAAGAGAGAAAAACAAAAACAAACAAAAAAAACACATTGCTTATACAATTTTTAGAAAAAAGAGCAGCAAACAATCATCATCTTATATCAATCTGTACATGACTCATGAGTAGCTGCCAATAATTAATGTACCAAGGGAAAGAAAATAAATAACTCTCCCTCCAGACAACCTGGACTTTATTACACTACAAGGCCAGCTTACAACTAGCATTCTATATTATATGTTCCCATTTTTGTAATTGTCATTGTATATCCATTGCTGAGGAATAAAATCCTCCATAATAAGCATTAAAAACGGTAATGAGTTTCTTTAGGGAGATATAAATTGTATCTGAATTGGTAGAGGCCATCCCATAATTACTCGTATCCATTTAGAAAAGAAGTCTCTAATTGGCTTTTTAGAGAATTCTTTTATGTCATGTAGCTCGATAGTCATTTGCAAATGCATAGTATTCACAAATTCAGAAAGACTAGGGGCACCAGGGAATTTCCACTTTCTAATGGTCATATTTATCAGATGTTTATCTCCTGTCTGTGTACACTAAACACCAATTTTCACGTCTGTAACATCTTTGGTTTTTGAGATATAGGTATCCTCATAAATCACCCCCTTTAGGGCCCCCCTAAAGTGGATTTTGGGGAAATGGTAAAACATGTATTTCTTTATTTTTAAAGGAGAATCTAAATACCAATATTCACATCTGTAACATCTTTGGTTTATGAGATATAGGTATCCTCATAAATCAGCTTCCCCTTTTGACCCCCCAATAAGTGGATTTTCGGTAAATGTTAAAACACGTATTTATTTTTCAAGAAGAATCTAAATACCAATTTTCACGTCTGTAACATCTTTGGTTTTTGAGATATAGGTATCCTCATAAATCACCCCCTTTTTGACCCCCCTTTAGTGGTATTTGGGGAAATTGTAAAACACTCGTTTTTTGTTATTTTTCAAGGAGAATTTGAATACCAATTTTCACGTCTGTAACATCGTCGGTTTTTGAGATATAGGTATCCCCATAAATCACCCCCCTTTTGACCCCCTCTTAAGTGGATTTTCAGGAAATGTTAAAACAGGTATTTATTTATTTTTCAAGGAGAATCTAAATACCAATTTTCATGTCTGTAACATCTTTGCTTTTAGAGATATAGGTATCCTCAGAAATCAGCTCCCCCCCCACCCTTTTGACCCTCTTTAAGTGGATTTTGGGGAAATGGTAAAACACATTTTTCTTTATTTTTCAAAAGAATCTAAATACCAATTTTCACGTCTGTAACGTCGTCAGTTTTTGAGATATAGGTAGCCTCATATAAAAATGCACCCCCCTTTTTTACCCCTTAGGGATGTAATTTCAAAATATCCGTCTTTAGTGGGTGCCTACATCATAAAAACAATGTACCTTCCAAATTTCACGTTCCTAGGTTAAACGATTTGAGCTGTGCGTTGATGAGTCAGTCAGTCAGGACTTCTTTTTATATATTTATATATCTATCTATAAATATATATATATACTATATATATATATATATATATATATATATATATATATATATATATATATATATATATATACACACACACACTCTCACAAACTTCAGGGACATCAACCAGGGTGCCGGTAAAGTAAATCCATATACTCAAAAAAGGCTGAAATCACTGGATTATACACCTTTGTAGAAGTGAGAGCAGTCTTTTGTGAGATTATATAGTGTATATATACTCTCTGTACTGCAGCGTACCAGTTAAATGCTGGGGCGGAAACAGGGGCATTGGGGGCCATTTGGCCCTTGATAAATCGGCCCTATAATCTGTTATTATACATTTATTGTTAAAAATGCTAACTAAAGTATCTTAATGAGGCTGAAATGTTTTTAGTGTGCCCTTTACTTTTGATGGATAGCCCAGAGAGTGCTATAAGTGGGCTCATTACACTTGTATTACAAGTGGGGAGTTAACAATATTAAATGTTTTTTGAAACCTTAAAGGGTTTCTTTCATGATTCAGATAGAGCATGCAATTTTAAGAAACTTTCTAATTTACTCATCAAATTTTCTTTGTTCTTTTGGTATCTTTATTTGAAAAAGAAAAGAAAAAAACAGAAATGTAAGCTTAGGAGCCGGACCATTTGGGTCCCTTTAAAGGGACAGACTACTCCAGGATTTTTTTTTACTTTTTTTATGGTTGCTATATTGCCCTATTTATTTATTCAAATTTTCTTTATTTGAATAAACCAAGCATAAATAGGTATATATTCAAAATAATTACAAAGAACAAATTAGATAGAGTAAACAGACACTACAAACTAAACTGTATATGTTATATCCATATTGATTGATTGCCCCTGGGTAATGTTATATCCATATTGATTGATTGCCCCTGGGTAAACAACACTCAATGGCTGATAATTTCCTTAAAGGGACAGTCTAGGCCAAAATAAACTTTCATGATTCAGATAGAGCATGTCATTTTAAACAATTTTCCAATTTACTTTTATCACCAATTTTGCTTTGTTCTCTTGGTATTATTAGTTGAAAGCTTAAACTAATGCTAATGCTAATTTCTTAGACCTTGAAGCCCACCTCTTTCAGATTGCATTTTAACAGTTTTTCACCACTAGAGGGTGTTAGTTCACATATTTCATATAGATAACACTGTGCTTGTGCACGTGAAGTAATCTGGGAGCAGGCACTGATTGGCTAGACTGCAAGTCTGTCAAAAGAACTGAAAAAAGGGGCAGTTTGCAGAGGCTTAGATACAAGATAATCACAGAGGTTAAAAGTATATTATTATAACTGTGTTGGTTATGCAAATCTGGGAAATGGGTAATAAAGGGATTATCTATCTTTTAAAACAATAAAAATTCTGGTGTAGACTGTCCCTTTAAGTTCTTCAACTTTCACTGCATAAAAAAGTCAATTGTGAATTTTATTTTGATAATTTGGATGATAGAGGGATTATTCAAATCCTATGTCTAAGTGCTTAAGCATAATACAAACAGAGAATACCCTTTTTTCCATTTTAGAGGTAAAACAATAAAAATCCACTCAATCAAAATATGTGTCTGTTTTTTCATTCTGAGGAATTTACTTTGAGAAGCTTTGGGACTTTGAAAAAGAAGGGTTTATGGGGGAGGGATGATGTGGGGAGAAGGCTCAACATGGGAGAAGGAATGTGGTCATAATTGGGGACATGGGGCAGGGTGTATAAATAATTGTAGCAAGTTTTTTTGAGAGGAAACATTCTGTGCAACAGAGGGCCTAGAATAAGGACAGACCAGAGCAAGGCGCACAGGGAAATAGGGTTTGACCAGCTATCTCCGAGGTGAGAATGGTTCCAAGTCTCAAGCATGAGTTTGTGAGTGTCTATTGTTCCTGCTTGGATATGATGGAACCTCTCCAAGTGCAGTAAAGTCTTCAGACTCCTTTCAGTGAAGGTGGGGACCAAAAGGGATTTCCAGTATTTTTGTATCAGGATTATGATACTGTTCACCATTATAAGAATTAAGACTTTTGTCACTTTGTTTTCTAGTTTAGGCAAGGAGATAAATAGTAACATTTTGCAGTCATTGGGAACTGTCCCTCCCACCACCCTTGTCATTAAGGTTAACACGTCAAGTGAGTCCAGTTTAAGACAACTACATCATGTGTGCAAAGGAGTTCCCTCTCCCCCACATCCCCTCCAACATTTACCATTTGTAGATCTATAAATTTGTTTCAGTCTATAGGGAGTAAGGTTGGTACTAGTGAGGAATTTGAAATTGGTTTCTTGTATCCTGGTGGATATGGAGTTTTTTTTTTTGGAAAAGGCTGTGGATCAATCTTGAAATGTAATGTCAGATTTTAGGTCCTTTTCCCATGCCTAAGTATATGATGGTACTTTCTGTGGGTCATTTAGTAGCAATAGTTTGTATAATATAGAAATAGCATGGCTGGAAGGGGATTCAAGCAAGCACAGTCCCTCACATGGGGTCATGGGTCTCGTAAGGTTATTTTTGCTAGGATGGGTGTTTATGTAGTGGGTTATCTGTGCATAAGGGAGCCAGTTAAAGTTTAGGGTTGGGGATGTGTCATATATTTGAGTTTTCTATCGTGGATTAAAGTGTTCAGGATTTTCTCATTTATTTGGTAAATCTGGTCTTGGTGGGTCTCCTAATTGCTCCAGGGCAATGACAGATTATCGCAGAGGGGGGTCATAGGGAAATTTATCGAGAAGATGTTGGTGGAGGTATTCAGTATTTTGTCCCATGTCGTATAAAAATCTATGAATACATCCTACAATTCTGCCCACTCTCACACCAACAACACAAAATCAAATACTTAGGTATTTATCTAACACCTTCACCCAATACATCAGTGTTTCTCAACCTTTTTGTAGCAAGTACCCCTGTAGGCATACAGTTGTTTCCTATGTACCCCAACTGTAAGCACAAATATTATTGATCTTTTACATGAGCGAAAATGGGAATCGTGTTTCACTTAATTTCACAAGCTTGTATCGGATATATTAATGAAGTAAATATATAGAAATCAGATTTTTGTTATATGTTTTCCTGAATTTAATATTTGGCAGTATTACAAGAGAGAATAATAAACACATAAAACACAGATATATATTTCATTGATATTAATACTTATATGCCATTAATGTGCTTCTTACATTAAAAAAAATAGAAAATAAACTCTTCTGCATGAAGAGGGAATTGAAATTTATGGTACCATCTTTTTATTTTGACTATTTTATTATACCTATTTCATACACATTTATCTGTCTTGTTTTACTGTGGCACACTTTAATATAATGCACTTTATCTATTTCACAGTGGTACATTTATCTGGCACTTGTCTTTGTGACACTTGGTCACAGTAATACACTTTCTCTGTTCAAATCAGTGAAGCTCAACTCCATCCCTCATATGTCACTAACAAGCCAGAATCTAAGGTTTTAGCAATTTGAGGTGAATCTAACCTAGGCAGGGAAATACTCACACTCTGCCCTGTTAGGAGTACTTGAGGGTAGAAATAAGAAACACAGCTTTCTTCGATATGTCATGTTTACGATAACTACATCAGGAAAAACAATAATGAAAGCCAATCCCTGGAGTACCAATTGCCAATGCCCCAATTACCCCATGGGTACATGTAGCACGGCTTAAGAAACTAGGCAATATATTATATGACCACAATTACAAAAAACTACTAAAGAGTACAAAGAATACTATACTTCATGCAGACCCTCCCCATACCTTTTCACTATACATATATCCAATATTTACAAAGCATAATTAAAAAATATGTTTGACGATATTTAAAACCCAGAGTAGGAAGAAATACTCTGTATCTTCCCAGGGCGTCAGGTGGCCTAGGGCTTCCTATCTTAGAATTATATTGAAAAGGTGTGACATTACAACACCAAGCAGGGTAGTGCATGAATTCCTCAGATAAGCGTTGGGTCTAAGTGAGCAAGGACATACTAATAAGTGGGATAACACAGATCCACCCACAGATATCCTCTGTTTTCTCTCCCTTAACCCCATTCAAATGGAACCCCGAACTTCTCTTACACAGCCCCAGGTCAAACACCCCACAGGGACCACATAGCTGTGATACTGTCTTGCATTCTGTACTCTCTGATTCCCTCCTTAGACCCTACGAATCTCTAAGACACATAGAACTTTCAATAAATTGGTTCTCTTATGCACAATTACGCCATTACTTAAACACTCATAAAAATAAAGAGAACCTAACCAGACTAATCACACCTTATGAAAAACTTTGTCTCATAAACCCACTATCTAGACATTTAATTTCACTTACTTACTGCCTCCTTCTGGTGTCAGAAGGTGGGACAACTACCTCTTTACACTCATAAATGGAAAGCCCTATCTCTCAGAGAGACTGGTGGAAAATATTCACTCATCATCAAAAAGCCAAGGTCTCCGTTAGGGTACTGGAATCCAACTTTAAGTTTCTGTCTAGATGGTATCTTACCCCTGCTAGAATTAAGCACATGCAATGCATAAGGTACTCTGCTGCACATCTGCTGGGGGATGTGAAAAGCTGGGCAGCTATTGGGAGGATGTCTTCAAAATTTTAGAAAGGAAAATGGATTCACCTGTCCCGAATACCCCATATACTATACTATTTCACTGCCTACCAAGACTTCAAAATAAAGCAAAACTGAATTTAACATACATTATGCTAAATAATTAATCCCACTACACTGGAAGTCTCCCCAAGTACCCAATGTGAAAGAATTGGAATCAGAAGTCGAGCGGGTGTTACAACTGTAGAGATACTGCTACTTGAGAAATGATAGAGTGGAAATGCATGAGTAAACGTTAGAAATGTGGTCCCTTATCATCCTATAATCTAGTAAAAGGTGACACACGTGGGAAGCTAGGGCTTTGTGGACTTAGTCCTGCCCCCCCCAAATTATAAAATGTAAGTGCAGAGATCCCTTAATAGTAGGCTGACCATATTGCCGCTTTAAAAAGGGACACATATGAAAAATACATATGTCAGGGCTGTTTTCAGGGCTGTTTAAAGAAATGGTTTTGTATAAGAGCCCTCACATATGTATTTTTCATATGTGTTCCTTCTTAAAGCGGCAATATGGTCAGCCTACTTAATAGGATCCCAGTTACAAGTTGCGGATCTAGATGGGACATTGGAACCAGATCACCCCTACCCTCTAATTTCTCTCCCTCACCTCCTCCTCCTCTCCCCCCACCCTTTTTTTCTCCTCCCTCTCCCTAGGAAGATGTTACTTTACATTTCCATAATGGTTGTTCACGTTTTACTTATTGATTGTTCATTGTTATCAGATAAACATTATTACATTATAGTGTTAACATATAATGTTAAAAATGGGTTTTCTTTTTTAAGAGACAAAAATCTTGAACAGCAGGACTTTACGGGACGTTACAGAGACTATACTGGAAGGATGTTCAATGAGGGATGGTTTCAATACTGTTATGTTATATGTTCAATACTGTCCAAATTCAATGAGATAAGAGGAGGCCTTCTAAACTTAGAAATTAGCATAGGAGCCTACCTAGGTGTAACTTTTAACAAAGAATACCAAGAGAACAAAGCAAATTTGCTGTTAAAAGTAAATTGGAAAGTTGTTTAAAATTCCATGCCCTATCTGAATAATGAAAGTTTAATTTTGACTAGACTGTCAGGGACATTGCATAAGAGTGTGTGTATGTAAGTGATGATATGCACATATTTGTGATAAACAAATAGAATGTAACATTCTAAAAGTTCATATTGTTTAAAGTTATTCTTTGGAAATTTAACTTTTTTTTTTTAGGATTCTTTAGGGTATTCTCCATCCCAAAAGATTGCAGCACTCCATTCCAAGGTTTATTAACTTTTCAAGACATACGCCTAGATTACGAGTTTTGCGATAGAGGCTGTGCGGTGCTAACGAGCAGTTTATGTTCACCGCTCACCTACAGACAACGCTGGTATTACGGGTTTTTACAAACCCGGTGTTAGCCGCAAAAAAGTGAGCGAAGAGCAAAATTTAGCTCCACAGGTGGGCACGGACCTCCATATGTGGTGGGCCTGCCCACTACTGGAGAGAATGTGGAGGGACGTTTTTGATCTCTGTAAATCAGTAGGAATTACTCTCACGGAGGATCCTAAGGTGGCCCTCCTAAATATCTTTGCAAGACAAACACCGAAAATTCATAGACAATTGGCTATATTTATATTTGCAGCTGCCAAATCCTCCATTGCGAGGAAGTGGAAACAGATAGACCCTCCCACTATATCTGACATTGAAAAAATTGTGGAAACCTATGCCAGGATGGAAAGAGGATTCTACCAGCACTTGAATAAAATGGACACATACTGGAAAATTTGGGACTTATGGACCCATAGACGAGAGGACTCTGGAAGCACTAGGACTTAACAGAGGTCCCCAGGATACCTGGAGAAATTGAATTTTGCATTCAGGTTCCCCCATCATTCTTGGTCTCTCCCCCCCCACTTGTCTCCCCTGTCTGCTCCCCCAGATAGACCTTGATTGGTCCTTAACTCTTCCTTGCTTACCCCTGCCCCTCCTCGGGTTCCCTCTGTTTAACTGCTCCTTACTACTACTCCACTGACCGGTTGGATCTGGGGATTAGGTATGGTAGTGAATTGGAACTATTCCATCCCCCTTTGACTCTACTCTACTTACAATTGTACCCCCTATGTGGGCTCACCCTCTCTAGATAAGGAGCATATATATATATACATACCTGGTACGAGGTTCCCCTAATGCCAATATCTCGAGTGATTTATGTGTGTATTTTTTATCTAAATCTCTTCTTACGGTTCTAGCTGGCCCAATAGTGACCAGAAATTGAGTTACTCTAGCAATTTAACTATATTATTTTAAAAATTGAGGTTCTGTTACTGTCTACATGCTTTTTTACACCATAATTGGTTGTTGCCTTTGAAAAAAATAGATTTGTGCATTAATCTAACTAATCACGCTGTCTATACCAATCCTATTTAGGTGTATTTGAGACAGTCATAGTCTTTAAGACTGTAGTAATGTTCCCATGCTGTTATGGGTTCTCTCAATATCCTACGTTGTATTTGCCTTATTACTATGATGGTTTGCTGACACTATGTACAAGTAGGCTTTCTGTATTTCAAGATTGTAATCTTGTTACTGTATTTTGAATATTTCCTCAATAAAAACTTATAATAAAAAAAAAATTTTTTAGCTCCACATCTCACCTCAATACAAGCGCTGCTTACGTTAGCGGTGAGCTGCTAAAACGTGCTCGTGCACGATTTCCCCATAGGAATCAATGGGGAAGAGCCGGCTGAAAAAAAAAACCTAACACCTGCAAAAAAGCAGCGTAAAGCTCCTAAAGCAGCCCCATTGGTTCCTGTGGGAAACACATTTTATGTCTACACCTAACACCCTAACATGAACCTCGAGTCTAAACACCCCTAATCTTACACTTATTAACCCCTAATCTGCCGCCCTCGACATCACCGCCACCTACATTATATTATTAACCCCTAATCTGCCACTCTGGACACCGCCGCCACCTACATTATACTTATGAACCCCTAATCTGCCGCTTATTAACCCCTAATCTGCCGCCTCCGACATCGTCGATTTTATTTATTAACCCCTAATCTGCCGCCCCCAATGTCGCGCCACTATAATAAAGTTATTAACCCCTAAACCTAAGTCTAACCCTAACACCCCATAACTTAAATATAATTTAAATAAATCAAAATAAAATTAATACAATTAAC
The DNA here is from genome assembly GCF_027579735.1 of Bombina bombina. Lineage (NCBI taxonomy): Eukaryota > Metazoa > Chordata > Amphibia > Anura > Bombinatoridae > Bombina > Bombina bombina. The sequence goes on along the minus strand of NC_069501.1, from coordinate 528,775,293 downwards.
TAAATAATTCCTATTTAAAACTAAATACTTACCTATAAAATAAACCCTAAGATAGCTACAATATAACTAATTAATTACATTGTATCTATCTTAGGGTTTATTTTTATTTTACAGGCAACTTATTTATTTTAACTAGGTACATTAACTATTTAATAACTACCTAGTTAAAATAAAGACACATTTACCTGTAAAATAAAACCTAAGTTACAATTACACCTAACACTACACTATAATTAAATAAATTAACTAAATTAAATACAATTAATTACAATTAAATAAAATTATCTAAAGTACGAAAAAAACCCACTAAATTACAGAAAATAATAAAGAAATTACAAGATTTTTAAACTAATTACACCTACTCTAATCCCCCTAACAAAATAAAAAAGCCCCCCAAAATAAAAAAAGCCCTTCTCTACACTAAATTACAAATAGCCCTTAAAAGGGCCTTTTGCGGGGCATTGCCCCAAAGTAATCATCTCTTTTACCTGAAAAAAAGTACAAATCCCCCCCCCCAACATTAAAACCCACCACCCACACAACCAACCCTACTCTAAAACCCACCCAATCCCCCCTTAAAAAAAAGTCTTCATCCAACCGGGCAGAAGTGGTCCTCCAGACGGGCAGAAGTCTTCATCCAGACGGCATCTTCTATCTTCATCCTTCCGGCGTGGAGCGGGTCCATCTTCAAGACATCCGACGCGGAGCATCCTCTTCATCCGACGGCCGACGACTGAATGAAGGTTCCTTTAAATGACGTCATCCAAGATGGCATCCCTTCAATTCCGATTGGCTGATAGAATTCTATCAGCCAATCGGAATTAAGGTAGAAAAAATCCTATTGGCTGATGCAATCAGCCAATAGGATTGAACTGGCATTCTATTGGCTGATTGGAACAAAGTTGCCTGTAAAATAAAAAATAAACCCTAAGCTAACTACAATGTAACTATTAGTTATATTGTAGCTAGTTTAGGGTTTATTTTATAAGTAAGTATTTAGTTTTAAATAGGAATTATTTAGTTAATGATAGTAATTTTATTTAGATTTATTGTAATTATATTTAAGTTAGGGGGGTTAGGGTTAGACTTAGGTTTAGGGGTTAATACATTTAATATAGTGGCGGCGACGGTGGGGGCGGCAGATTAAGGGTTAATAAATGTAGGTAGGTGTCGGCGATGTTAGGGACGGCAGATTAGGGATTAATAATATTTAACTAGTGTTTGCGATGCGGGAGTGCGGCGGTTTAGGGGTTAATATGTTTATTATACTGGCGGCGATGTCCGGTTCGGCAGATTAGGGGTTAAAAAAATTATTTTAGTGTTTGCAATGTGGGGGGTCTCAGTTTAGGGGTTAATAGTTAGTTTATGGGTGTTAGTGTACTTTTTAGCACTTTAGTTAAGAGTTTTATGCTACGGCGTTGTAGTGTAAAACTCTTAACTACTGACTTTTAAATGCGGTACCAGTCTTGACAGGATAGGGTCTACCGCTCACTTTTTGGAAGACTCTTTATACCGGCGCTATGCAAGTCCCATAGAAAATATAGGATACGCAATTGACGTAAGTGGATTTGCAGTATTTCCGAGTCTGGCCAAAAAAGTGTACACCTGTACCTGCAAGACTCATAATACCAGCAGGCGTTAAAAAGCAGCGTTAGGACCTCTTAACGCTGCTTTTTAACCCTAACGCACAACTCATAATTTAGGCCATAGTTTGCCCTCCTGTTACTCTTCGGGGTGGTTTAACCATTTCAAATGGGAGTTTGAGAAGTTCCATTTGATTTTGTTTTCATCACAAGTGCATATAATATATACATCATAACTTCAAATGGTTTAACATGCTTGCCCAAGTGCTAAGTACATACATACCTTATTCTACAAAACATAAGCACAGAACACAACCTTGATTCAAACCAGCGTACATTTTATTCTTATGTTGCACATGAAGTCTCAGTGTTTTGTATCACCACCTTCCACATATACACTTTTTAAATAAGTATTTTATTAAGCACTGGTAACAATTATTGGAATATTTATGGCAGATATTATCTGTCATTAAGCTTTTCTTTTGTATTGATATACATTCCTGACTTAAAATATCTCCTATAAATTATCTTAAAAAAACACTTGTGAGTTATCCGCAACTTCAGATGTCTGCCACACAAAGGAGTGATTGGGTGTGCATTATGTGGAATGCAAATAGAATCACATACAGTCCCATAGAAAGTACTGTTAAATATCGTCATATTTCAAAACTTATGTGTTTATTCAAGTCATTTAGATGAACAATACAAAGTATCTGGCACAGCTTTTCACGGACATTTTAAAATGCACAGCCATTCTGACTATTAGAAAAGGAATGGCCAACTTGTGACCCAAGGGCCACATGCAGTCCTCTGCACTAGTTTTTGTGGCTCCTAAGAAAAAGCAAAAGTGAGAATATGTTGCATAGTTTATGTGGCAACAGGAAAACAAGTTACTAAAAATGTGTAGGAGAGAACAGCAAAGGGTACCTTTAAAATTTACATAAATATGGCCCTGTGGCACCGGGCATTTTTAGGAAATATATAATTTGTTAAATAGCTATAAATTTATCAGTGGCCCATAATGCTTCTAAAATATTGTCCTGCAACCCCCATGTATTATTAAGTTGAGAACACTGTATTAGAAAACCAAGATATTGTGTAATGTATTCAGTTGCTTTGCACATAGATTAATACAACATGTAATTCTACTTTTAATTCTGAAACTTGTCCACAACTTAAATTCAGACATCAGAACGCACAGTTATGATACTAATGAGTTGTTCAAAATTCAAAATCAACTAAATTAAAAATGAAACCGAAATATATGAAATTGGTGTGTATATTGAACAAATTAGCCTTCATGTTTTTCCATACACTTCGGTCTCTTATGGTTTGCTGCCACGAAGGTCTGGAAAGTCCTGTATGGTTGTATATAAATACAAGATCAAAATAATCTGTCTGTGCCACTCACCGGCAGGGAAATAAAAAAAAAATTAAAGGGACACTGAATCCAAATTTTTTTCTTTCGTGATTCAGATAGAGCATGCAATTTTAAGCAACTTTCTAATTTACTCCTATTATCAATTTTTCTTTGTTCTCTTGCTATCTTTATTTTAAAAAGAAGGCATCTAAGCAACCCAGGTTGTTTCGCCAAAAATGGGCCGGCATCTAAACTTACATTCTTGCTTTTCAAAAAAAGATACCAAGAGAATGAAGAAAATTTGATATTAGGAGTAAATAAGAAAGTTGCTTAAAATGGCATGCTCTATCTAAATCACGAAAGAAAAAAAATTGGGTTCAGTGTCCCTTTAACGACCGAGGACGTGCAGGGTACGTCCTCAAAAAAAAGGCAGTTAACGCCTGAGGATGTACCCTGCACGTCCTCGGTGTGGAAAGCAGCTGGAAGCGATCCTGCTCGCTTCCAGCTGCTTTCCGGTTATTGCAGTGATGCCTCGATATCGAGGCATCCTGCAATAACCATTTTTAGCCATCCGGTGCAGAGAGAGCCACTCTGTGGCCCTCTCTGCACCGGACATTAACGGTTCGTTGGTGGGTGGGAGCCGGTGTGGGAGGCGGGTGGCGGCCATCGATGGCCTTTGTGATGCGGAGGGGGGCGGGATCGGGGTGGGGACGACCGGGGGGGGCACGCACGGACGCGTGCACGTGCACGGGGAGGCCGGGCGGGCGCGTGCACGGGGAGGGAGCGGGTGGGAACCACTACGCTACAGAAAATTTTTAGTTAGAAGTGGGGATCAAAGGGGTAGTTATATTTATTTAGTGATCGGTTTGGCTGGTGGGATATTGGACTGTGGGGGGGGGGAAGCTACACTACAGAAACAAATAACAAATAATAAAAAAAACATTTTTATTTGCAAACTGGGTACTGGCAGACAGCTGCCAGTACCCAAGATGGCCCCAATAAGGGAGAGGGGGAGGGTTAGGGAGCTATTTTGGGGGGATCAGGGAGGTTGGGGGCTAAGGGGGGACCCTACATAGCAGCATATGTAAATATGCATAAAAATGTATTTTTTTTTTTAAATACCTTTTATTTTAGTACTGGCAGACTTTCTGCCAGTACTTAAGATGGCGGGGACAATTGTGGGGTGGGGGAGGGAAGAGAGCTGTTTGGGAGGGATCAGGGGGTGGTATGTGTCAGGTGGGAGTCTGATCTCTACACTAAAGCTAAAATTAACCCTGCAAGCTCCCTACAAACTACCTAATTAACCCCTTCACTGCTGGCCATAATACACATGTGATGCGCAGCAGCATTTAGCGGCCTTCTAATTACCAAAAAGCTACGCCAAAGCCATATATGTCTGCTATTTATGAACAAAGGGGATCCCAGAGAAGCATTTACAACCATTTGTGCCATAATTGCACAAGCTGTTTGTAAATAATTTTAGTGAGAAACCTAAAGTTTGAAAAAGTGAACAATTTTTTTTTTTATTTGATTGCTTTTGGCGGTGAAATGGTGGCATGAAATATACCAAAATGGGCCTAGATCAATACTTGGGGTTGTCTACTACACTACACTAGAGCTAAAATTAACCCTAAAAGCTCCCTACATGCTCCCTAATTAACCCATTCACTGCTGGGCATAATACACGTGTGGTGCGCAGTGGCATTTAGCAGCCTTCTAATTACCAAAAAGCAACCCCAAAGCCATATATGTCTGCTATTTATGAACAAAGGGGATCCCAGAGAAGCATTTACAACCATTTATGCCATAATTTCATGAGTTGTTTGTAAATAATTTCAGTGAAAAACCTAAAGTTTGTGAAAAAATTTGTGAAAAAGTGAAAAAATGTTTTTATTTGATCGCATTCGGCGGTGAAATGGTGGCATGAAATATACCAAAATGGGCCTAGATCAATACTTTGGGTTGTCTTCTAAAAAAAAATATATACATGTCAAGGGATATTCAGGGATTCCTGAAAGATATTAGTGTTCTAATGTAACTAGCGCTAATTTTGAAAAAAAGTGGTTTGGAAATGGCAAAGTGCTACTTGTATTTATTGCCCTATAACTTGCAAAAAAAGCAAAGAAAATGTAAACATTGGGTATTTCTAAACTTAGGACAAAATTTAGAAACTATTTAGCATGGGTGTTTTTTGGTGGTTGTAGATGTGTAACAGATTTTGGGGGTCAAAGTTAGAAAAAGTGTGTTTTTTCCATTTTTTCCTCATATTTTATAATTTTTTTTATAGTAAATTATAAGATATGATGAAAATAATGGTATATTTTGAAAGTTCATTTAATGGCGAGAAAAACAGTATATAATATGTGTGGGTACAGTAAATGAGTAAGAGGAAAATTTCAGCTAAACACAAACACCGCAAAAGTGTAAAAATAGCCTTGGTCCCAAACGGACAGAAAATGGAAAAGTGCTGTGGTCATTAAGGGGTTAAGTAGAGATGTGACGGGCTAGTATGTACACGCCCCCATGGGGTGCTACATAGTAGTTTACCAAGCATTTTTTTAAACTTTACTAAACTGTTTATACATTTACAGAACCTTTAAAGCGATACTAAACCCAATTTCTTCTGTTAAGTGTGATCAGTCCACGGGTCATCATTACTTCTGGGATATTACTCCTCCCCAACAGGAAGTGCAAGAGGATTCACCCAGCAGAGCTGCATATAGCTCCTCCCCTCTACGTCACTCCCAGTCATTCTCTTGCACCCAACGACTAGATAGGATGTGTGAGAGGACTATGGTGATTATACTTAGTTTTATATCTTCAATCAAAAGTTTGTTATTTTAAAATAGCACCGGAGTGTGTTATTACCTCTCTGGCAGAGTTTGAAGAAGAATCTACCAGAGTTTTTGCTATGATTTTAGCCGGAGTAGTTAAGATCATATTGCTGTTTCTCGGCCATCTGAGGAGAGGTAAACTTCAGATCAGGGGACAGCGGGCAGATGAATCTGCATAGAGGTATGCAGCAGTTTTTATTTTCTGACAATGGAATTGATGAGAAAATCCTGCCATACCGATATAATGTCATGTATGTATACTTTACACTTCAGTATTCTGGGGAATGGTACTTCACTAGAATTACACTGTAAGAATTACATAAAGCTGTTTAATAACTAGAAATTATGTTTAACGTTTTTGCTGGAATGTAAAATCGTTTTCATTTGCTGAGGTACTGAGTGAATAAATGTTTGGGCACTATTTTTCCACTTGGCAGTTGCTTAATCTTTTTTCTGACAGTTTCTGTTCTCTCTCACTGCTGTGTGTGAGGGGGAGGGGCCGTTTTTTGGCGCTTTTGCTACGCATCAAATATTTCAGTCAGCAGCTCATTGTATTTCCTGCATGATCCGGTTCATCTCTACAGAGCTCAGGGGTCTTCAAAACTTATTTTGAGGGAGGTAATTTCTCTCAGCAGAGCTGTGAGAATTATAGTTGACTGAGATAAAAAACGTTTATTCTGTAATTTGTTTCCTGCTTTCAGAATTTGTTATCTTTGCTAATGGGATTAAACCTTTGCTAAAGTTGTGTTGTTTACACTATAACTGTTTTCAATTTATTAATTTTCAACTGTCATAGATCTTCTGTGCTTCTTAAAGGCACAGTACGTTTTTAATATTATTCTAATTGAATTGTATTCCAAGTTGCAAGTTTATTTGCTAGTGTGTTAAACATGTCTGATTCAGAGGATGATACCTGTGTCATTTGTTGCAATGCCAAAGTGGAGCCCAATAGAAATTTATGTACTAACTGTATTGATGCTACTTTAAATAAAAGTCAATCTGTACAAATTGAACAAATTTCACCAAACAACGAGGGGAGAGTTATGCCGACTAACTCGCCTCACGTGTCAGTACCTGCATCTCCCGATCGGGAGGTGCGTGATATTGTAGCGCCGAGTACATCTGGGCGGCCATTACAAATCACATTACAGGATATGGCTACTGTTATGACTGAAGTTTTGGCTAAATTACCAGAACTAAGAGGTAAGCATGATCACTCTGGGGTGAGAACAGAGTGCGCTGATAATATTAGGGCCATGTCAGACACTGCGTCACAGGTGGCAGAACATGAGGACGGAGAACTTCATTCTGTGGGTGACGGTTCTGATCCAAACAGACTGGATTCAGATATTTCAAATTTTAAATTTAAACTGGAAAACCTCCATGTATTACTAGGGGAGGTGTTAGCGGCTCTGAATGATTGTAACACAGTTGCAATACCAGAGAAAATGTGTAGGTTGGATAAATATTTTGCGGTACCGGCGAGTACTGAGGTTTTTCCTATACCTAAGAGACTTACTGAAATTGTTACTAAGGAGTGGGATAGACCCGGTGTGCCGTTCTCACCCCCTCCGATATTTAGAAAAATGTTTCCAATAGACCCCACCACACGGGACTTATGGCAAACGGTCCCTAAGGTGGAGGGAGCAGTTTCTACTTTAGCTAAGCGTACCACTATCCCGGTGGAGGATAGCTGTGCTTTTTCAGATCCAATGGATAAAAAATTAGAGGGTTACCTTAAGAAAATGTTTGTTCAACAAGGTTTTATATTGCAACCCCTTGCATGCATTGCGCCGATCACGGCTGCAGCGGCATTCTGGATTGAGTCTCTGGAAGAGAACATTAGTTCAGCTACTCTGGACGACATTACGGACAGGCTTAGAGTCCTTAAACTAGCTAATTCATTCATTTCGGAGGCCGTAGTACATCTTACTAAACTTACGGCGAAGAATTCAGGATTCGCCATTCAGGCACGCAGGGCGCTGTGGCTAAAATCCTGGTCAGCTGATGTTACTTCTAAGTCTAAATTGCTTAATATACCTTTCAAAGGGCAGACCTTATTCGGGCCCGGGTTGAAAGAGATTATCGCTGACATTACAGGAGGTAAAGGCCATGCCCTGCCTCAGGACAAAACCAAAGCTAAGGCTAGACAGTCTAATTTTCGTTCCTTTCGTAATTTCAAAGCTGGAGCAGCATCAACTTCCTCTGCACCAAGACAGGAAGGAGCTGTTGCTCGCTACAGACAAGGCTGGAAACCTAACCAGTCCTGGAACAAGGGCAAGCAGACCAGGAAACCTGCTGCTGCCCCTAAAACAGCATGAATTGAGGGCCCCCAATCCGGGATCGGATCTAGTGGGGGGCAGACTTTCTCTCTTCGCCCAGGCTTGGGCAAGAGATGTCCAGGATCCCTGGGCGCTAGAGATAATATCTCAGGGATACCTTCTGGACTTCAAATACTCTCCTCCAAGAGAGAGATTTCATCTGTCAAGGTTGTCAACAATCCAGACAAAGAAAGAGGCGTTTCTACGCTGCGTACAAGAGCTCTTGTTAATGGGAGTAATCCATCCTGTTCCACGATCGGAACAGGGACAGGGGTTTTACTCAAATCTGTTTGTGGTTCCCAAAAAAGAGGGAACTTTCAGACCAATCCTGGACTTAAAGATCCTAAACAAATTCCTAAGAGTTCCATCGTTCAAGATGGAGACTATTCGGACAATTTTACCTATGATCCAAGAGGGTCAGTACATGACCACTGTAGATTTAAAGGATGCCTACCTTCACATACCGATTCTCAAAGATCATTACCGGTACCTAAGGTTTGCCTTCCTAGACAGGCATTACCAGTTTGTGGCTCTTCCATTCGGATTGGCTACAGCTCCAAGAATCTTCACAAAGGTTCTGGGTGCTCTTCTGGCGGTACTAAGACCGCGGGGAATCTCGGTAGCTCCATACCTAGACGACATTCTGATTCAAGCTTCAAGCTTTCAAACTGCCAAGTCTCATACAGAGTTAGTACTGGCATTTCTAAGGTCACATGAATGGAAGGTGAACGAAAAGAAAAGTTCACTCGTTCCACTCACAAGAGTTCCCTTCCTGGGGACTCTTATAGATTCTGTAGAAATGAAGATTTACCTGACAGAGGACAGGCTAACAAGACTTCAAAGTGCTTGCCGCACCCTTCATTCCATTCAACACCCGTCAGTGGCTCAATGCATGGAGGTAATCGGCTTAATGGTAGCGGCAATGGACATAGTACCCTTTGCACGCTTACACCTCAGACCACTGCAACTGTGCATGCTAAGTCAGTGGAATGGGGATTACTCAGACTTATCCCCTTCTCTGAATCTGGATCAAGAGACCAGAAATTCTCTTCTATGGTGGCTTTCTCGGCCACATCTGTCCAGGGGGATGCCATTCTGCAGACCAGACTGGACAATTGTAACAACAGACGCCAGCCTTCTAGGTTGGGGTGCCGTCTGGAATTCTCTGAAGGCTCAGGGACAATGGAGTCAGGAGGAGAGTCTCCTGCCAATAAACATTCTGGAATTGAGAGCAGTTCTCAATGCCCTCCTGGCTTGGCCCCAGTTGACAACTCGGGGGTTCATCAGGTTTCAGTCGGACAACATCACGACTGTAGCTTACATCAACCATCAGGGAGGGACAAGAAGCTCCCTAGCTATGATGGAAGTGTCAAAGATAATTCGCTGGGCAGAGTCTCACTCTTGCCACCTTTCAGCAATCCACATCCCGGGAGTGGAGAACTGGGAGGCGGATTTCTTAAGTCGTCAGACTTTTCATCCGGGGGAGTGGGAACTCCATCCGGAGGTCTTTGTCCAAATACTTCGACGTTGGGGCAAACCAGAGATAGATCTCATGGCGTCTCGACAGAACGCCAAGCTTCCTCGTTACGGGTCCAGATCCAGGGATCCAGGAGCAGTCCTGATAGATGCCCTGACAGCACCTTGGGACTTCAGGATGGCTTACGTGTTTCCACCCTTCCCGATGCTTCCTCGATTGATTGCCAGAATCAAACAAGAGAGAGCATCAGTGATTCTAATAGCTCCTGCGTGGCCACGCAGGACTTGGTATGCAGACCTGGTGGACATGTCATCCTGTCCACCTTAGTCTCTACCTCTGAAACAGGACCTTCTGATACAGGGTCCCTTCAAACATCAAAATCTAACTTCTCTGAAGCTGACTGCTTGGAAATTGAACGCTTGATTTTATCAAGACGTGGGTTTTCTGAGTCAGTTATTGATACCTTAATACAGGCTAGGAAGCCTGTTACCAGAAAGATTTACCATAAGATATGGCGTAAATACCTATATTGGTGTGAATCCAAAGGTTACTCTTGGAGTAAGGTTAGGATTCCTAGGATATTGTCTTTTCTACAAGAAGGTCTAGAAAAGGGTTTATCTGCTAGTTCATTAAAGGGACAGATCTCAGCTCTGTCCATTCTGTTACACAAACGTCTGTCAGAAGTTCCTGACGTCCAGGCTTTTTGTCAGGCTTTGGCCAGGATTAAGCCTGTGTTTAAAACTGTTGCTCCACCATGGAGTTTAAACCTTGTTCTTAATGTTTTACAGGGCGTTCCGTTTGAACCCCTTCATTCCATTGATATAAAGTTGTTATCTTGGAAAGTTCTATTTTTAATGGCTATTTCCTCGGCTCGAAGAGTCTCTGAATTATCAGCCTTACATTGTGATTCTCCTTATTTGATTTTTCATTCGGATAAGGTAGTTCTGCGTACTAAACCTGGGTTCTTACCTAAGGTAGTTACTAACAGGAATATCAATCAAGAGATTGTTGTTCCTTCCTTGTGCCCAAATCCTTCTTCGAAGAAGGAACGTCTACTGCACAACCTGGATGTAGTCCGTGCTCTAAAATTTTACTTACAGGCAACTAAGGAATTTCGACAAACGTCTTCTCTGTTTGTCGTTTACTCTGGGCAGAGGAGAGGTCAAAAAGCTTCTGCTACCTCTCTTTCTTTTTGGCTTCGTAGCATAATTCGTTTAGCTTATGAGACTGCTGGACAGCAGCCTCCTGAAAGAATTACAGCTCATTCTACTAGAGCTGTGGCTTCCACTTGGGCCTTCAAGAATGAGGCCTCTGTTGAGCAGATTTGCAAGGCTGCAACTTGGTCTTCGCTTCATACTTTTTCCAAATTTTACAAATTTGACACTTTTGCTTCATCGGAGGCTATTTTTGGGAGAAAGGTTCTTCAGGCAGTGGTTCCTTCTGTATAAAGAGCCTGCCTATCCCTCCCGTCATCCGTGTACTTTTGCTTTGGTATTGGTATCCCAGAAGTAATGATGACCCGTGGACTGATCACACTTAACAGAAGAAAACATAATTTATGCTTACCTGATAAATTCCTTTCTTCTGTAGTGTGATCAGTCCACGGCCCGCCCAGGTAAATATTTTTTAATTTATACTCCAGTCACCACTTCTCCCTTGGCTTTTCCTTTCTCGTTGGTCCTTGGTCGAATGACTGGGAGTGACGTAGAGGGGAGGAGCTATATGCAGCTCTGCTGGGTGAATCCTCTTGCACTTCCTGTTGGGGAGGAGTAATATCCCAGAAGTAATGATGACCCGTGGACTGATCACACTACAGAAGAAAGGAATTTATCAGGTAAGCATAAATTATGTTTTTTTTCTTTAATGATTCAGATAAGCATGCAATTTCAAGCAACTTTCTAGTTTACTCCTATTATCAATTTTTCTTCATTCTCTTGCTACCTTTATTTAAAAAAGCAGGAATGTAAAGTTTAGCAGCCGTCCCATTTTTTGTTTAGAGCCTTAGTTATGCTTGCTTATTGGTGGCTAAATGTAGCCACCAATACGCAAGAGCTATCCAGGGTGCTAAACCTAAAATGGGCTGGCTCCTAAGCTTTATATTCCTTCTATTTAAATAAAGATACCACGAGAACGAAGAAAAATTGATAATAGGAGTAAATTAGAAATTTTCTTAAAATTGCATGCTTATCTGAATCGTGAAAGAAAAAATGTGGGTTTAGTGTCTCTTTAAGTTATAATTTTAATAAATCAGTATCTTTACTGCACTCTTACGCACTTTAATTTTTTGTTTATAGACAGTTTATAGACAGTTCAAAGGATGTTTACTGCAACAGGCAGTTTTGTCTTTAATTTTTTTCTATATGATTAGGGTTGTCTGCTGTTCTCTATGAGAATACTGAACAATCACCAGGAACAGAAAAAGAGAAAGGTTCATAATCAGACCTCCGATCTGAACCCATTGCCTAAACCCACTGTAAGTTATATACTTATATAAGCCCTCAGATCATATGTAAAGCCGTTTATCTATATGGCAAAATTAGGTCTCATACTTGATGTTTAAGTGCCAAATATTTTTACGTATCGCTGGAATAGCCAGTAAAATACTGGATGTCTGGCGATTCTATATATATATATTTGTAAGTGTTTGTATGGAGACTAAGGACAAATATTGGAAAGCTGGCATCTTAATGTTTCCCATTTCCATTAATTTCTGTTAATGTTTCTGTAGAAATAATGTAAATTTAATATTTCAAAAGTTACATTCCATTTATCTAAACAAGACATTCAACATTAACATGTAAATAAAACACTGGAATATTTTTTTTTTTGCTATTTACATTTTTAATTTTTTTATTTTGCTTGGTTAAATGTATCATTCACTTCTGAAAAATTATTATTAAAGGGATACTAAACCCAATTTTTTTCTTTCATGATTCAGATAGAGCATTCAATTTTAAAGGGACATAATACTCATATGCTAAATCACTTGAAACTGATGCAGTATAACTGTAAAAAGCTGACAGGAAAATATCACCTGAGCATCTCTATGTAAAAAAGGAAGATATTTTACCTCACAATCTCCTCAGCTCAGCAGAGTGAGTTCTGTGTAAAAAGTTATACTCAGCTGCTCCCAGCTGCAGGTAAAAAAATTAAAAATTTGACTTAACTCTCATGAGATTTCATAGTAAGCTTCCTTTACCTGATTGGTGAAATAATATGAGAGTTCACGATGCTCATCCTTTCAGTTGTCCCGGGACAGACATACTAATATGCTGCTTAGAAATCCTGTACAATGGGAGGTGGCTACTGAGGAACTTTTGAGGTAAAATATCTTTCTTTTTTACATATAGATGTTCAGGCGATATTTTCTAATCAGCTTTTTACAGCTATGCTGCATCACTTTCAAGTGTTAAACATTTGGGTATTATGGCCCTTTAAACACCTTTCTAATTTACTTCTATCAATTTTCTTGATTCTCTTGCTATCTTTATTTAAAAAGTAGGAATGTAAAGCTCAGCAGCCAGCCCATTTTCGGTTCAGCACCCTGGATAGTGCTTGCTCATTGGTGCCTACATTTAGCAAACCAATAAGCAAGCATAACCCAGGTCGTCTCTTAAGCTTTACATTCCTGCTTTTAAACAAATATAGCAAGAGAACAAAGAAAAATTGCAAGAGAACTGCTGGTGCAATGATAAATGCTGACAGCATATGCTGTCGGCATTTATCGATTTGCAACGATGTGCAGCGGACATGATACGCTACTTCGTATCATGTCCGCTCGCACATTGATAAATACACCCCTAAGTCTGCATCATTAAAGAAAAAAATTGAGTTTAGTGTCACATTTGAAATGTGTCTTTCACAAGGAGCGTGCCAAACCTCTTTCTCCCACCTCAAGTCTCAGCAGAAAACCTCAGAGGAAAAGGCCAACAATAATGAAATAGAGCATAGCAAACAGCCTGCACTAAAAGGAACATACTCACAGGGTTACTTGAAGAAATTGAAGATTTTATTCAGAAAACATCTGAAGCATTAATGACAGTGATTTCCAGCTTTAATAAAATCCAATAAAAAGCTCAGTATGAATAAAAAACCTCAACCTGTTTCGGCAGACACAGCTGCCTTTTTCAAGAGCAGGTCAAATCTTTATTAAAAGAGTTATAAACATGTTTCAACCATCTTGCATTTTATATGCTAAATTAACCCTACTTACCTAGTGATCAATTAATCTGGAATAAAAAACAGTCAAAAGAATAAAACAAAATCTAGAATTATTTGTACATATATTAAAGGTATGATATTCATAAATCAAGAATTATTTTTGGCAAAAACGTTGATCACATGATAAGAGCGACCAATCAGTGTAAATGCAGATGTTGTCAAACAAGTAGTTTAAGATTTCTAGTTCTCAATCAGGCATTCATTTGGAAACTATCACATGGTATAGGTCATGTGAATAAGGTAACCAATACAAAAAAATTCTACAATAAATCCTAAATAGTCAATAAGACTAGATGTTAGTAACAGTTCTCAAGTAGTGTTTAACGAGATGTTCCCTTTCAGGTACTCCAGTAATGATGTGATCACATGGTATGAATAGACCAATCGTATCAAACATAGGCCTCTAGTTATCATGGTCTGTCGGACCTGATCTGACAGTGCGGATCAGGTCCGACAGACCTCGCTGAATACGGCGAGCAATACGCTCGCCGTATTCAGCATTGCACCAGCAGCTCACAAGAGCTGCTGGTGCAACGCCGCCCCCTGCAGACTCTCGGCCAATAGGCCTCCAGCAGGGGGGTGTCAATCAACCTGATCGTACTCGATCGGGTTGATTTCCGGTGATGTCTGTCCGCCTGCTCAGAGCAGGCGGACAGGTTATGGAGCAGCGGTCTTTGTGACCGCTGCTTCATAACTGCTGTTTCTGGCGAGCCTGTAGGCTCGCCAGAAACACGGGGCATCAAGCTCCATTATTCTGTAATTACAAAATACATAAGAAAAAACATAAACAATGTAATATATAATACATAATATAATATTAAAATAAAACATGAGTGAACATACATTTGTTTACGCTTATGATTCACAAAGGCATCTGCATAGACTGGTGGATAACGTCCTCTGTGATTTTTAAGTCGATGAATTGTATGTATGAATGTATGTATGAATTGTAAACTTCCAAAAGTTTTTTTTTTTTTTTAAATATAGATGCGATTCCATCGTGTTCATTATGTGAAGAAAAGTTCTTTTAAAGTCCAATATATACCTAATGAAGATACAGGGTTCCATTTATGAAATGCAGCTTCAGAGCCCATGCAGTATAGGCTCACTCATAGAAGCCAGCAATTGGACCAGTATATACAGTAGATTTGCATAATCAACAAATACATGATAAAAAGACAATGCAATAGCACTTAGGGGCCGAATTATTAAGCAGCGGGCGGACATGATTCGCTGTGGCGAATCATGTCCGTCTGACATCACTAAATGCCTACAGCATACGCTGTCAGCATTTAACATTGCCAAGCATTTCTGGTGAAATGCTTGTGCAATGCCGCCCCTTGCACATTCGCGGCCATTCGGCTGCTAGCAGGGGGTGTCAATCATCCTGATCGTATCTGATCGGAATGATTGCTGTGCGCCACCTCATAGGTGGTGGATAAGTTAAAGGGACACTGTACCCAAACATTTTCTTTTGTAATTCAGAAAGAGCATGCAATTTTAAGCAACTTTCTAATTTACTCCTATTATCAATTTTTCTTTGTTCTCTTGCTATCATTATTTAAAAAAGAAGGCATCTAAGCTTTTTTTGGTTTCAGTACTCTGGACAGCACTTTTTTATTGGTGGATGAATTTATCCACCAATCAGCAAGGACAACCCAGGTTGTTCACCAAAAATGGGCCGGCATCTAAACTTACATTCTTGCATTTCAAAAAAAGATACCAAGAGAAAGAAGAAAATTTGATAATAGGAGTAAATTAGAAAGTTGCTTAAAATTTCATGCTCAATCTGAATCACAAAAGAAAATCTTTGGGTACAGTGTCCCTTTAAGGAGCAGCATTCTTATGACTGCTGCTTTTTAACTTAAGTTTCTAGCGAGTTGGAAACTTCGGGGGTAGATTGCAGCATTCGCTGATTGGTAAATCTTACCCCATGTCTGATATTCAAATGATTAATAGATTTTTTTTCTGACAAATGTATTTATTTCAAAGTTATGTCTATTTCCACTCCCCCTGTATCATGTGACAAACATCAGCCAATCACAAATGCATAAACGTGTATTCTGTGAATTCTTGCACATGCTCAGTAAGAGATAGTGACTCAAAAAGTGTAAATATAAAAAGACTGTGCACATTTGGTTAATGGAAGTAAATTGGAAAGTTGTTTAAAATTGCATGCTCTGAATCTGAATGATTAAAGTTTCATTTTGACTTGAGTGTCCTTTTAAGATGCGTTGTTTCAACAAAATTTAGAAAGTCTTATTTTAATGGCTAAATGTAGCCACCAATCAGCAAGCCCTACCCAGGGTGCTCAAACAAAAATGGGCCGGCTCCTAAGCTTAGATTCATGCTTTTTCAAATAAAGATAGCAAAAGAATGAAGAAAAATTGATAAGAGGAGTAAATTAGAAAGTTGCTTAAAATTGCATGCTCTATCTGAATCACAAAAGAAAAAAAAAATTGGGTTTAGTGTCAATTTAATGTCATTGTGATAGATGCTGTAAATCTTGTATTCAGGGATTCTCTGAAAAAGTGTTGAATTGGTGTCATGTCTTCTTTACATGTGTTCCACCTCAGCCATCAGGACTTCGGCTGAAAAGTGTTCACTTTCATTAGGAGCAAGGTAAGCAGTAGCACGTGGGGTGGAAAAAAAAGCAGTGCAGTTACTGTATGAAAAAGCGGTGCAGGTGACCCAGGAGGAGGCAAGTGCTGCTGGTTTAGGACCTGGTGAGAAAGGAGGTATCAGAGCAGGAGCAACTTCTTGAAGCACAATTACTGGTACTATTCCAAAGTACAATGGGACATATTGTGATTTTTTTTATTTTAAAGAAGCACTGTTGTTTTTACAACATCAAGGAAATAGGAATTAATTCTTCACCAGGAAGGAGAAAAAGTGGCTGCATAGATTAATCTTCTCTTCCTGGGGGCTATATCCATTTTCCCTTCTTATATAGACATATTTGATATTTCTGTATAAAGACATATTATAACATATATTTAAATTTAAAACAATTAACTTAGTTGCAGCAGGCCAACTTCAGTGCTTCTCACAGAGTTCTTGGCCCTTTACGCCTTCCATGTTCTGGTACATCTATTTTACTTCTACCCATCCTCTGTTTTGCACACAGAGTATCAGTAATGGTGTCTGATGCTTCCATGAGTACAGTTTGCCCACAAAGCCCATTTGTCTTTCTAAGCTGGTTCACCATACTACACTCTGGCAGTTTTACATCCTCCAAGTGATGTGCTCTATTCCTTATAGGCTGCTCACCCCACCCCCTTCTATTTGCTCCTTTCTGTGCAAAATTACCAAATGTTAATATTTGTCTACAAATGTTAAAAAAGATTGTTGTTTCTTTTTCAGTGGCACATAATTAAATAAACTCTGCAATTATAAAGCTTTTGTGTGCTTCCCTGTTAGTAATTGGGTTGGTTTATTTGGGATATATGATTTCAAAAGACCCATTAATTTATCCTCTGCCTATTTATGTAGGAACTTATCTGATAATAGTGGGTCCTCTAATTTCCAAATCAGTGAGTATAAGGAGATATCTGGCAATATAATACAACTGCTGCATGGTCTGATTATTGTTGTCTTTAGGATGGAGAGGTCATAATTATCCATAATACAATAATCTAATAAAGTATTTATTTTTGATATGGTAAAAAGTATAATACTTAATATTAGGGTGTTGAAATCAACTGGAATTCTTGATATCACTTCTGCCAACCAGTTGACTTTTTAATACAAGCATCAGTCCCAATCAAAGATATACAATAAAAGAGGTATGTTTATGGATAACAGGAAAACAAATGTATTTTTAATAATATTATATCAGGCACTCCTTCTATCAATAAACATAATTTAAAAAAAAAGAGGTATGTTTAATGGGGGCGGAGTTACCAGCCAAACCGAGCAGACGTGTCTTACACAAGCTCTCTGCTAAGGTACTAATAAAAGCCGTTTTTCAGCAAGTTTTCTGGGCTTTACAACTGCCATATTCACTGTGCCAGATCCCACTGAGGGGATATCTATCCCAGCTACATTTGAGGATTGCCTGCAGTCACTTTCAGGAAAATCGTTTTGGGCCTCAGGCCCTATGTGCCTCGCTGCGCCAGTGCCCTCTGACCACCACAGACTGCATATCACCTGAAGGCTATTGCTGAGCTCCGGAGGGTCGGGGCTCCGCTCCGGAGTGAAATCTCAAGGCATACCTACCACCAAGATCCTTACACCAGCACGTAGGTTACACTGCTGAATTGCTTGACATTGTGCCTCGGTGGGGGACAGGCCGCATTGGGCATTTGATGTTGTGCACAGCTTCTGCAGTCAGACCAACAGGAGAAGATTACCCTTCTGACTACTGGAGGTGTAATTGGCACCCAGGAGACGTCCGTTCCGGCCACCATGTTTCCTTTGGCCCCTCGCTTAATCCAGCCTCCCTGACCACCTAGGTCTACACTACTGGATTCTTTTTAGCAGGAGAGACCTGATCCGCCCTTCCACATCACTCCTTGGGGTGCCAGGGGTGATCTCCTTTTGGACCCTATCATCGGGCCTGTGTCGCTCTCTCAGGGCCTAGGTACTTGGCAGTCGTCACGTGGGAGGCCAGGTGGTTAGGCCACATCAGTATTGACTCTGGGACCTACCCTCTGTCTGCAGCCCAGACCCTTTCAAGTTCATCACACTCTAGGGTGTGGATCCACAACACGGACTGTCTGCTGGGAGGCCAGAGGATTCCTGGATTATCATACCTGGGGTAAGAGACCGTGCCACGCATGTGGTGCTTCACTGGGGTCTAGTGGATATAAGTTTATGCCTGGGGTTTGATAGCATGACACTTTCTATCAACTTGGGCAGTGCCAACAAAATATAAGAACAAAAAAATAAGTAAAACAAACAATAAAAATAATAACAACAAAAAACTGGTCACCTCACCTTGATACTGTAAGGGGACATTCTCACCAATGTGTTAGCAGGCCTCATTGGTCATACTACTAAGGGAGCTGATATTTGGGCCCATTTACCTTTGCTACCCCTAGGTTTGGAAACCCTGCCCTCTGCTCTCACTGTGGACTTAAGTATATAATATCTGCACTTACAGAACTGCCACATACAGTTTTATTTTAAGGCTATTTTACAAACCTACACAACTACTGTGGAACCTGTCATTGGATGTTTGCCCACAGTGCATGCAATCTGAGTTACTGTCCCAGGATCTCTCCATACGCCCTCAGGTGTGCCATGTAGCCTCTCTACCCACACCCACAGAAGGAGGCCTTTGTTGGGGGTTACTATACAGATTATCCTGGTCTGTATTTTCTCTGCACAGTCTAAATTTTGCTCTCATATTGCCTAGCTATTATTGGTACATTTGTAGGATTACTGTATTGTTTCTCACTCATTTATTGCCTGTTTAGAGTTTATGTAATCCTTGTCCTTACCTCCCCGCTCCTTTCCAGCCTGTCTGGGTGGGTCACAGCCTCTCTCCCTTTCTCTTTCCTTCGGGTCATATCCTCCCTTCCCCAAGGTGAGGGCTGGGGCCTAGAACAAGTCTAAGTTATTGTCTATGATCGCTGCTGTAGGCTCTTATCTATATGTTATAATTGTTCGTGCTGCCCTGCCTCCACACCGTTTTTTGTAGACTGATTGCCCCTTCTTTTGGGGATCTGGAGAGGGTTTTCCCTCACCCGATGTGGTAGGCAGGATAGCGAGAAGGTCTGAGCTACAGGCCTTACTTCCAGACCTATTTCAAGAACTGCTTGGGACTTTTGAAATGTTACCTAACACTCTGGAAAGGTGCCACAGGGCTCTTAGGCCCCGTTCGCTTTCAACTGACAAATCCAGAGACGTTATTGTATATTTTCATAGTTATAGCGTTAAGGACCGGATCTTACAAGCGGATTTTCGCAGGCCTTCTCTTTCCGAGAGATTCAGAGAGATTCAACTACTTCAAGATCTCTCTCAGCACACCCTCCAACAACGTTCTCAGGAGAGAAAACATCAAATATAGGTGGGGGTACCCAATCAAAATTATTGTTACTAAAGATAACCAGTCTCACACGATTAATAGCCTAAGTCAGGGCTTCTCTCTTTTGGAGTCCTGGGGCCTGCAACCACCTGTAAGCAATGTCCAAGCACCCCCTCAAGCCAGGCTCAGAGCCTCTGCACCAGAATGGCAGATCAAGGAACAAAGATCAAAAAGGCGTAAGCACCATCCTCCTCCACGTGATCCTGCTCTATAATGGACTCGAACCTGGGTATTGCCCCACCTTGCGCCTTCTGGGTAAGCTATCTGGTTTGTCTATTTCTGGTGGTTTTTGTGTTTTCGTTAAAAGTTACATGCCTATTATAGTTGCACTTTATTTTGCTGTACTTATCTCACACGACCCCCATCTGTAATGGACTCAGATCTTGGTTTTACCCACTGAGCGCCCTCGGGGTAAGCTAACTTGTTAAACTATTTCTGGTGGATCCTGGGTTTTCGTTAAAAGTATAAAGGTACGGGCCTATATCAGTTGCACCTTACTTTGCTGTACTTATTTATTCATTTTGTTATAGAATGTTTAGAATGTTTAAACATTTTATATCTTTTTGGGACATACAACTGTGACCTTATTGCTCATATTTTGACCCCCCCCCCAAATTCGCCGTATCTTGGGCTCAACTTGGTGGAATACTTCCACCACAATACCCCCATAATTTGTCAGCAGATTCATTTCATGTTGTACATGTTTAACCCTTGTTCCCTCCTTCCCTTTCCCTTTATCCCCGGCAGGCTCTGGCATTCCTTTCCTCCTACTTTGGTAAATGGCTCATAGTAATAATATAAAATTCCTTACTCATAACGTTAGGGGTTTGAATTTGCCAGGCAAGCGTAGCATTTTTCTTAAATCTCTCTCACACTCGAATCCAGATGTGGTTCTCATTCAAGAGACACACTGGAAAGAGGGAGATATTCCTAGACTTATCTCTAAAAATTACACTAAAATTGAACTTGCCCCGTATTCCTCCAAAACAAGAGGGGTGGCTAACCTGATACACAGGCGCCTGGCGTGTGAGCTAACCTTTATAGAAAAAGACCCCCAGGCCAGATACATAATATTAAAGTGTAAGCTCAACCAAATTCTGTATACCATCGCATCTATATACCTTCCTAATACTGGCCAGTGCAAGTACCTTCACAAAATCCTTAAACTGGTAAATAGTTACGGACAGGGCAGGGTAATTATTGGTGGGGACTTCAATTTGGTATGGGACCCTCTCTTAGACAAAAAGACAAATAGAACTAGCTAGGGAATTTCTCGTAGTGATAACCTCTCCCTCAAATTTAGGACCTTCATGTTGAAATTCGGGCTCTGTGATGTTTGGAGAGCCTTCAACTCGCAGGACATAGACTTAACAAATTTCTCACATGCCCACTTAACTTATTTCAGGTTAAATTCCACGTCTGCCCATGGTCAGACCATGATCAGGTTTCCCTTACTCTTAGCGAACCTACTGATAAATCAGTCCCTGCATCCTGGACCATGCCATACATCTTACTTTCTGACATACCCTTTAGAGAAGAGTTACAGAATTCCATTAAGGAATTAATTGAATTGAATGATAACCACTTAGTCTCCGATGAACGATACTCTGTGGGGAGCTTTGAAGGCCTCTATTAGAGACTTGATTATTAAAAAACAGGCTAACTTACGGAAAGCTCGGGGATTACCCCTATCACAGGCCTTTAGTGAACTCAAAAACTTGGAAGCTCAGAATCGCAGCTCTCCTGCACCGCCACAAACGGAAGCAATTCGGATTTTGAAAGCCCATATCTATGAACTGGAACTGAAACGCACACAAAAGCAACTTATTAAGACGAGGCAACTATTCTATTATAAAGGTAATAAAGCCAACACATTATTAGTCAATAGATTACGCCATAAAGAAAGCGCTTCTCGCATTCAAATGCTTAAGCATAAAGGCCAGTCCACTACCTTGCCCAGTCAGAAAGGCTCTCTCTTTGCCAAATACTATGAAGACTTTTACAACATTATGGATTCAGAGTCTCCGCCTGCCATGCCCCGGCCTATTATCAAGCAAATTCTTAAACAACTTTATCTCTCTACTTTGTCGATGGCCGACCAGGATTCCCTGAGAGGCCCCATTTCCCTATCCGAGGTTAAACAAGTAATTAGGCACCTTAAGCCGCTTAAGGCCCCAGGTCCTGATGGCTTTCCCTCTCTATTCTATAAAACATACAGGGCTGACTTATCCCCCCTATTACAACGTTTTTTTCCACATGGCTGGCTCGCAGGGCTCATTTTGCAGGGAATTCCTAGAAGCCACTATTATAACTATCCCAAAGCCTGATAAGGATCCATGTTTATGCTCCAGTTACAGGCCAATCTCCCTCATAAACACTGAAATTAAAATATATTCAAAAATTTTAGCTAAAAGAATTGCTACACTACTTCCTAATCTAATTAATGAGGACCAGGTGGGCTTTATCCCAAACCGAGAGGGTCCCGATAACACCAGGCGTTTGCTTAATATTGCTATGGAGGCTAAATAAACCCTTCTCGATCCTATCATTGGATGCCGAGAAGACATTTGATAGGGTCAGATGGGAATACCTCTGGGAGATCCTGGAGGCATTTCGGTTCCCAATGGAAATGCATTCTCATATACAAGCTCTGTACTCTTCTCCTTCAGCAAGGGTCAGGGGTATGGGGTTTTGTTCTGCTCCATTTTCACTGTCCAATTGCACCCGTCAAGGCTGCCCTTTATCCCCTCTCTTGTTTGCCTTGGCTATAGAACCCCTTGCCGAACTCATCCGTCGGGATACCTCTTTGGAAGGTAATACCTTGCACGATACTTCCAAAATCGCGCTTTTTGCGGATGACATCACCATTTTTTCCTCTTCCCCTAAAGATACTATCCCTCCACTTCTATCCCTTTTGAAACTCTTTGGTGATATGTCCTTCTGAAAATTAAACCCTACAAAAACTGAACTATATTCATGGGGGTTCCCCTCAGACTATATCCAAGACCTTGTAAAACACGCACAACTTCAAGAGTGAAAAGGAAAACATCAAGCATTTAGTGATTTACATCTCAAACAACATTACTCAGCTTATCCATGACAATTATACCCCATTGTTATCTGAACTGCGATCCCTGACCTCCAAGTGGAACCTTCAGGCGGTGTCATGGTTGGGCAGGATTACTGCCCTCAAGTTATCATTCCTTCCAAAATTGACGTACTTGTTTAGGTGCCTTCCACTTCGGCTTCCTAGGCACCTGCTAATGCAGTTCCAGAGCGGGTTCACCAGATACATTTGGCGTGGGAAGCCAGCCAGAGTGGCTCATAAAGTTCTGCAGTTCTCTAAGTCCTATGGGGGTATTGCGTCGCCCTCTATAATCAGATATTATGAAGCTGCTATGCTCACTCATATTTCACTTTGGGGAATTATCAATCCCACTAGCAAATGGAGCACTCTGGAGCAGGCATCCTTGCCCAACCATGATCTTATTTAGATCCCTCCTCACTGTTGGTGACACCACTACATCGACAATAAAGTAATTAAGGAATGCTTACTTATTTGGGACAAACTCAGGCATTACTCTGGGGTAGCACCACATCCATCACCCATTCACTCTATCGCAGGCCTCCTTCTAGGTCTCCCTGACTCCCACCCTAATACCTGGACTAATCCGGGGATTACGAAGTTCAAGGACCTGCTGGTCCCCCAATCATCAAACCATTTTCCCCCCCTTACCCAGCTTGTGGGATCTCAGGTAATCCCCCCCCCAAGCTACATTTTGAATTTACACAATTCAAGAGCATACTTAGCTCCTAGGGATTCTCCCCTTTCACTCCCCGACCTCTGATTTCCTGGGAATTTAGGTGGCAGAGAGGTGGGAAGCTGTTTAGACCTATGTCCCAACATTATCTGTTAATGGAAGGGGCACTGCCCAAAGATAAGGCAGCCCATCTACTGAAATGGGAAAACACACTGCACACTTCTTTTCCTTCACAGATATAGGCTAGAGGATTTGACCTTACCTCCAAAGCCATCCACTGCACAACTCTATTTGAAACATTCTACAAATTATTATCACATTGTCACGAGATTGTTTAAGCTGGGTCTAATTACTTCCCCTCTGTGATGGAGGTCTTGTGGCCTTCCGGGCGATTCCCTTCATATTTGGTGGGGATGCCCTAAAATTAAGTTATTATGGAACAGGGTCTTTGCGACTTTGTCAAAATTGGGCATCCGGGTTCTTAAGTCTCCGGAAACTGCCCTTCTCCACATAGGACTTCATCCTCTCCCCAAATATCAAAGCTATGTATGTATTTACTTTTTCACTGCCACTAAACTAGCTATAGCTAGATCCTGGAAAAAAGATAGGCCCCCTGAGTGGAACTCTATCTTAGAAATAATGGCTTATATTAAAGCTATGGAAAAGAACGTATTTTTTACACTAAACAATATTGATCTCCATGTACTTATATCGGAGAATTGGGCAGCCATATTTAAATATCATTGGCAACCCACAGACTCTATGTGATAAAAAAAAACAGTAGCCAGTGTCTGCCAACCCATCTCCCCTCCCCCTACCCCAAGTATAAGCCTAAATTGTGTTCTTATTTTGGTTGTAACATTTCTGTCTGCTCTTTTTGGTTTTTGTTTGGACACTTTGCAAGTGTTACTCTGTGTTAATTGATTTACTTTTTCAATAAAGCTCTTTGAAACCGAAAAAAAAAGAGAGATATGTTTCATACCTGTTATAGACCTAATATCCTGTTAATATACTCACATCACCTCTATACCTATCTCAGTAAGGGTTGACTTTTAGTTGGTAACGTTTATTTTGCAGAAGTGACGTTGCAAATTATTGCTCTATCAAGGCAGTTTTCAATTAGCTCTTCCAATAGGAAATAGTACATTTCTTAAATTCACACAAACAACTGATCCCATCTTAAAGGGCCACTGTAAGTAAATATTTTCTATGCCTGTTACTAACTAACTACCCCAAATACGCTTTTTATCAATAGCATTTCATAAACATATCTCTACCGTATATCAGAAATCTTGTCTGCAAATGTAATTGTTTTCCAAACCCACTCCGTGGGTATCCTTTGCTTTGTACCAATCCGTTTACAATACCTAGGTTTCAAAATGGCGCTTTAAACACAAAGTTATTGGTTTAAGTATTTTGAACACTCAGTGCTGAAAATAGTGGGCAGGATAACGTGACATCATCAGCGAATAAAAGATATAACTTTTAGAAAGTTATGAAACTTCGTTTTGGAGAAAATATAGGTCAGTAGGTTTTAATTAATGTTTATTAACTTTAATATGTTAGCTGTTTAGCTTAAAAATTATAACAGAAAGTAATCCTTTAATCAACGATTATATGTTGCTAATTAATGTTTATAAGAGATGATACAGTGTATTTGTTATAACTATAAGCCTTAAAGGGGCAGTAAACCTAGAAAATAATGTTATATAATTCTGCACACAGTGCAGAATTATAGAACATTATCTTAGCTAAACTTTATGAAACATAATATTGCCCATGAAATTTGATTAAAAAAAAAAAAAAGAGTTTTTCAGACAAAGCAGGAGCGAGCTGCATTGAGTGTAATGGTGAGATTGCCCAGGCTGTGACTAGACAGCTGCCCAGATGCGTTCAGGGGGAAAACCAGACCCGCTCAGTAGAGCAAGAGCGGCAGTCTGAAAAACCCTCTTTTTTTAATCAAATTTCACCGGCAATATTATGTTGAATAAAGTTTGGCTAAGATAATGTTATATAATTCTGCACTATGTGCAGAATTATATAACATTATTTTTTAGGTTTACTGCCCCTTTAAGAAAGAGACAAACAAAAAGGCTGACTTTTATACTGTATATGTAAGTAAGGCACTCTGTGTATTAAAAGGGTATTAAACTCATTGCACCCCAAAAGAATACAGTATGCAGAATTGAGTATTAAACAATTTTACTAAACGTTTTGTTTGTTATTATTGACAAATTCATTACTGCATTGTTCATAGTTCTTGTGCTGCTATTTTAACCTCCTACCAGCAGGTGGCGATTGCTATGTTCTCAGCCACAGTAACTAATTGTTACTATGCAAACACCTCAGTGGTTCAGTAATCCTGGAACAAGAACTGAATACATTTAAGAAACATAGCACCAGAGTAAAGCAGAGTTATTTATCTGTTTCATGTAGGCAGAATAGCATCCAAATATAACAGTTAATGGGAAATATTATTAGAGTTATTTAAATATGAAATAATATTGTATGGAATTGAGTTTATTAAGACAGACCTCTGCAGATCAGTTGTTATAACAGGCCTTGTATAATGTGTATTGTAAACTGCAGTAACTGTATTAACGTCTGCATAGTTTATTTGCTCCATTAGCATGAATGGCGACAGGTTAACAAAATAAAGGCAGAGTCAGTTCAAAATATGTTTTATTTGTGAGGAAGTTATGCAGAACATTATTATTATGCTGAATACTCCAATAGTAAATTATGCTGTATACTCCAATAGTATATTGTGCTGTATACTCCAATAGTATATTATGCTGTATACTCCAATAGTGTATTATGCTGTATAATAATTCAGATATGTTTGCACCAATTGTTTATAGAAAAGAGAATGTATAATAATAATTTATATTATAATGTTATATATAGTCTGGGTTCAGTAGTCCTGGAACAAGCACTGAATACAGTTAACAAACATAGCACCAGAGTAAACCAGAGTTATTTATCTGTTTCGGATGAAAATCACAAAATAAATGTGTTGCACCAGAACAAGCTCCACCTCTTTATTCTAAAATTGCAACATATTTTGACGAGCCAGAGCCAGGAGGAGTAAATTAAAGCAAGAAAAGACTACTCCTTTTACCAGAGACGAATCTAGAAGTCATTAGAAGTCACTAGAAAATCCTTTGAGAATAACGTTAGAAAATGGAGCAATTACAAGGCGAAGTGAGCACAACACTACTGCAGCTAGAGAAAGCTCGTCTTGTTTATGTTTGGCGATTTCTTAAGTGCCCGGACGAAAGCGGGGCAGGTTTCCTCAAAAAATCCAGGTGAACCCTTATCAAGAAGGTAGAGAGAGTTTTGGAGGAGATTGAAGGCAGTCAAGAGGAAGATGAGGTTTGTCAGTACTTAAAAGACCTCCTGACATTTATTACAGAAAGTAAGCAGGGTGTGGCAGATGCAGAACCAATGGTAATGGAGCTCACTCAGTTGAGAGATCTAAGAGATAAATACCTACAACTACAACTATCTCAAGAGGGAGCTCGCAAAGCTTTAGAAGAGGAGTTGAAAAAACTAGAGAATAGAATCAGTGTGAGCAGCAGAAGTGTGAGAAAAGTGAGTGGAAGTGACAGTACTGTTGCCAGCCACTGTGCCAGAAGTAACCCTCCGGTGGGAATTTAGAATCTGTGGACAGATTAGAGAAGGAGGACAGAAAGACATACTGTCCTACACAAGCCTGGCCCACCAGACTGAAGCAGAAATCCGGAAGGGACATTCTGAAGTGGAGATTATTGAAGCAGTGATACGGGCAGTCAGCCCTGGACTCCATCTCAGAGATATGTTGGAGATTAAGAGTTGACTTACTTTAAGCATGTTGAAGACTATCCTAAAGTGAAACTTTAAGGAAGATAGCTCCTCTGATATGTTCCATAAGCTGATAAATATCTCTCAAGAACCAAAAGAGTCAGCTCAGAACTTCTTATTCAGAGCAATTGAGTTCAAAGAAAAGCTGGTGGAAGTCAAGTGACAAAGAAACTGAAGACCAGTACAGTACAGACCTTATTTAACGGAAGTTTATTCATTCTATTGAAACTGGACTTCTGAATGATGCCATAAATGACTGTCACAGATGAAGTACTGATTGAAAGAGTGAATGAAGCAGCTAATTTAGAGGTGGAAAGACAACAGAAGTCTAAGAAAACTTCATATGGAAAAGGTCCACGACTAAATGAACTCCACACAGAAGTACACTGACAGCAAATCCTTGTCTAGAGCATCAACAGAGTTAAGAAATATGTGCAACAGGAAGGGGTGAAACCGCTTGACACTTGAAGAAAATGCGAGCAAATCTCAAAGAATGTAGTCCAGATTCCTATAAGTTGATTGAAGATCTCAAGGCAGATGTGTTTGAAATAAAGAAAATGTTCCTCACAGCCATGGAAACCAGTAGTCGACCACAACCAAGAGAGTTTCCAATGATCCAGACACAAGGAATGCCGGGAGGTCAATGCAGGAGCCACATGTACTCACTGTTTCCGCTGTGGTCAAACAGGACATTTGTCATGGGGATGCTGAGTAAAGACACAGCCGCCGGAAAACTTGAACGGGCTGCTGAGACGGGACACACAGTAGCTCCTTACCACGTGTCCCACCAACATCAACACACACCCGTTTGAGGTGAGATTTCAATTGGATTGTGTCAGGGTGCCAGGAATCAGAATGAGACGAGAAGTGCAAAAATAATCACACCTTTATTAATATATATAAAAAAAAAAAAGTCCACAAGTCAAATAACAAGCCAGGAATCAAAACCAGAGCTGGTAGTCAATTCTGAGACTGCATCCTGTCTCACACTGATGATGTACACCAGTCTGGCCATAAAAGAAAGTGCAGGAATTAAGCAGCATCACACAGCATGCACCAAAGTCAGCAAGAGAGGTGAGTAAAATGGCTGCCAGCAGCACATGGCAAACAAAACAGGAAAAAACCCTGACAGTACCCTCCTCTCAACGACCCCTCCCCCGCAGGAGGACAAAAGGCTTATTGGGGGAAACGGGCATGGAAGGCACGGAGGAGGGCGGGAGCATGAACATCAGAGGAGGGAACCCATGAACGCTCCTCCGGACCGTAGCCCCTCCAGTGAACCAAATACTGTACACGGCCCCTGGACATACGAGAGTCAATAATGCTGCTGACCTCACACTCCTCATGGTTGTCAACAAAGATAGGACGGGGATGAGGCAACACAGTGGTAAACCGATTACAAACCAATGGTTTCAAGAGGAAGACATGAAAAACATTGGAGAATAAAATTTGGATCCCCATTTGAGCACAAAAGGAACGCCAAAATCTGGAGAGAAACTGGCTACCCTGGTCCGACACTATCTCCTTGGGTAATCCATGTAAACGTAAGACCTCCCGGGCAAAAATTGAAGCAAGCTCCTGAGCAGTACGCAAGTTCTTCAAGGGAATGCAATGAGACATTTTAGAAAAACGGTCAACCACCATAAGGATAACAGTATTGCCATTGGAAACAGGGAGCTCGACAATGAAATCCATGGAAAGATGTGTCCAAGGACGCTCACCATTAGCAATAGGTTGAAGAAGACCCACAGGAAGACGTTGAGGAGTCTTATTCTGTGCACAAACTGAGCCGGAGGCAACATACGCAGCAACATCAGAACGAAGACCTGGCCACCAGAATTGTCGAGTGACAGACCAAATCATTTGGTTCTTGCCTGGGGGACCTGCGGCTTTAGGATAGTGGTAAGTGTGCAAAAGTTTAGTTTGAAGATTCTCAGGAACAAAACACTTACCACTAGGTTTCTCAGGAGGTGCATTGGTTTGTGCAGCCAGGATCTCCTCCCCCAAGGGAGAAGTCAAATTAGTACGTATGGTAGCCAAAATATGGTCAGGAGGTATAACTGGAGTAGGTACAGACTCCTTCTTGAACAGAGGGGAAAATTGTCGAGAGAGGGCATCAGCCCTAACATTCTTACTACAAGGCAGGTAGGAGACCACATAATTAAACCGAGACAAAAATAGCGCCTATCTGGCCTGTAGGGGCGACAAACGTTTTGCTTCAGATAGATAAGTTAAATTCTTGTGGTCAGTAAGAATGAGCACTGGCACGCTAGTACCCTCGAGAAGATGCCTCCATTCCTTGAGTGCCAAAATTATAGCCAGTAATTCCCTGTCGCCAATTTAATAATTGCACTCCGCTGGAGACAATATCTTAGAGAAGAAACCACACAGATGCAAGGAACCGTCAGGCATAGGACGTTGAGACAAGAGGGCACCTACTCCAGTCTCAGATGCATCGACCTCAAGAACAAAAGGCAGGACAGGGTTAGGATGAGCCAGAACTGGAGCGGCAGCAAAGGCAGTCTTAAGACTATCAAAGGCCTTAATGGCAGTAGGTGACCAATGGAGTGGATCATTCTCTACGGATCATGTCTGTGATAGGTTTGACCAAGGAATAAACGTTTTTAATAAACTTTCTATAGTAATTGGCGAACCCCAAAAAACGTTGAATAGACCTAAGACCAACTGGGCGAGGCCACTGCAGAACTGCAGATAACTTGTCAGGATCCATGGAGAACCCTGTGTCAGGAAGTGGATAACTTTACAAGACAAAATTGTAGAATGTAACACTATTGTGATTTGGCAAGGGCCGTGAGAGGGAGAGCGGAGCGAACAGGAAAAACAAGCAGACAGTTCCTAAGGTAAGATTGAGAGAGCTTACCGGAGTTTACGATCAGCACGTCTGCTTTCTTAATATGCTGAATCAGTAGCAGTTTAGTTGTTAGGATTCCCTCTGAGCTAACGTAGAGTAGAATGTTGAAGGCTGAAAAAATCCAAAGTTGTCAGGAGAACAAGGCAGTACTTTTTAGAGAAGTACCTGTTGAAACCTCAAGGTCCTGAGGAGTAAAATAGAGTTAGAATTTCTTTAGGTAAATCACAGGAGTAAGGCTCAGTGTTACTCAGGCAAGAGAAACAAAATACTAAGCAATGCTAGTTAGGAGATTAGGTGATTAAGTAGGCGGTGAAACAATGTGATTGGTGAACCAAATAAAAGCTACAGTAACAACCAAAACCCTGACATGATCCCCCCATCAAGCAAGCTGATCCTCAGCTTGAGGTCGAGGAGAATCCGGGAATTTCTGGTGAAATTGGGATACCAGTTTAGGAGCATAGATATTAGTTGAAGGTTCCCAAGTATCGTCGTCCTTGGAGAAATGTTTCCATCTTACTAAGTATTGCAACTCCCCCTTGGAAAACCTTGAGTCAATAATCTGGTCAACCTGATACACATCGGAATCTTGTAAATCGAGAGATGAGGGTGTGTGAGAAGCTTTAACTCTGGTTGGGATATAAGGCTTGAGGAGGGAAACATGAAACGTAGCATGTATTTTCATGGAAGATGGTAGGTCTAAAGTAACGGCATTTGGATTAACAATCTTCTAAATTGTGAAAGGACCACAAAACTTTTGAGTTAGTTTCCTACTTGGCACTTGTATTCTTAGGTTCCTGGTTGATAACCATACTTGTTCTCCGATTTTATAATTAGGTGGTTCTCTGTGTCTTAAGTCATAATGATATTTCTGTGAGTTTTGAGCCTTAATAATGTTCTCTTTTATAAAATTGTCCTGCAGGGAATTGTTTAACTCATCAACCAGAGGTGAGTCGGAAGGAGTAGATGAGATTGAAGTGAAGGTGGGGTGGTATCCATAATTTGCATAGAATGGTGTAAGATTAGTTGAGGAATTAGTAAGGTTGTTATATGCAAATTCCGCGAAAGAGAGATAAGAAATCCAATTATGTTGTTGATAAGCACAGAAACATCGTAGATATTCATCCAACCATTGATTTATTCTCTCAACTTGACCGTTAGATTGAGGGTGGAATGAAGTAGTAAATTGGTGTTTAATATGTGCAACAGGAAGGGGTGAAACCGCTAGAGACTTGAAGAAAATGTGAGCAAATCTCAAAGAATGTAGTCCAGATTCCTATAAGTTGATTGAAGATCTCAAGGCAGATGTGTTTGAAATAAAGAAAATGTTCCTCACAGCCATGGAAACCAGTAGTCGACCACAACCAAGAGAGTTTCCAATGATCCAGACACAAGGAATGCCGGGAGGTCAATGCAGGAGCCACATGTACTCACTGTTTCCGCTGTGGTCAAACCGGACATTTGTCATGGGGATGCTGAGTAAAGACACAGCCGCCGGAAAACTTGAATGGGCTGCTGAGATGGGACCCACAGTAGCTCCTTACCACGTGTCCCACCAACATCAATACACACCCGTCATAACTCTGAAACAGTGAGGACACCATCATCCTAATAATACTTCAAGACAGCAGGGTACAGTGTCCAGTAATAAAGTTCTGGGAACCTCTCCTATAAACACAGTAAATTATTTAGGACCACAACATCAAGTCAAGCTGCTAGATCTGGTTGGAAGACTGTGCCTTGTCCGTTGCCGACTTGATAATGTCACAATTGAAGCTTTGTGGGACACTGGGGGACAAGCCAGCATTGTGAATGCCATCTGGAGAAAACAATATCTCCCACACACCACAATCCGACCCATTGCAGAACTGCTTGGACCTTGAACTCTGACAGGACTAGCAGCTAACCAAACAGAAATACCATTTCTTGGATGGATTGAGGTGAGATTTCAATTGGATTGTGTCAGGGTGCCAGGAATCAGACTGAGACGAGAAGGGCAAAAATAATCACACCTTTATTAATATCAAAAAATAATAAAAAGTCCACAAGTCAAATAACAAGCCAGGAATCAAAACCAGAGCTGGTAGTCAGACGAGCCGAGTCAGGAGCCAAAGCGAGTAGTCAGACGAGCCGGAATCAGGAACAAGGAGAACAGCAGAGTCAGGAACAAAGCCAAAGATCAGGAACCAGGAGGGACATCAGACAGCCAGGTAATACCCAGGGGCTCTCACAAACAGATCTGAGACAACGCAAGGGCAAAGCATACTGAACAGAGGCCCTTTAAATAGTAAGTGATGACATCACAATTCTGAGACTGCATCCTGTCTCACACTGATGATGTACACCAGTCTGGCCATAAAAGAATGTGCAGGAATTTAGCAGCATCACACAGCATGCACCAAAGTCAGCAAGAGAGGTGAGTAAAATGGCTGCCAGCAGCACATGGCAAACAAAACAGGAAAAAACCCTGACAGTACCCTCCTCTCAACGACCCCTCCCCCGCGGGAGGACAAAAGGCTTATTGGGGGAAACGGGCATGGAAGGCACGGAGGAGGGCGGGAGCATGAACATCAGAGGAGGGAACCCATGAACGCTCCTCCGGACCGTAGCCCCTCCAGTGAACCAAATACTGTACACGGCCCCTGGACATACGAGAGTCAATAATGCTGCTGACCTCATACTCCTCATGGTTGTCAACAAAGATAGGACGGGGATGAGGCAACACAGTGGTAAACCGATTACAAACCAATGGTTTCAAGAGGAAGACATGAAAAACATTGGAGAATAAAAGCTGGATCCCCATTTGAGCACAAAAGGAACGCCAAAATCTGGAGAGAAACTGGCTACCCCGGTCCGACACTATCTCCTTGGGTAACCCATGTAAACATAAAACCTCCCGGGCGAAAATTGAAGCAAGCTCCTGAGCAGTACGCAAGTTCTTCAAGAGAATGCAATGAGACATTTTAGAAAAACGGTCAACCACCATAAGGATAACAGTATTGCCATTGGAAACAGGGAGCTCGACAATGAAATCCATGGAAAGATGTGTCCAAGGACGCTCACCATTAGCAATAGGTTGAAGAAGACCCACAGGAAGACGTTGAGGAGTCTTATTCTGTGCACAAACTGAGCCGGAGGCAACATACGCAGCAACATCAGAATGAAGACCTGGCCACCAGAATTGTCGAGTGACAGACCAAATCATTTGGTTCTTGCCTGGGGGACCTGCGGCTTTAGGAAAGTGGTAAGTGTGCAAAAGTTTAGTTTGAAGATTCTCAGGAACAAAACACTTACCACTAGGTTTCTCAGGAGGTGCATTGGTTTGTGCAGCCAGGATCTCCTCCCCCAAGGGAGAAGTCAAATTAGTACGTATGGTAGCCAAAATATGGTCAGGAGGTATAACTGGAGTAGGTACAGACTCCTTCTTGAACAGAGGAAAAATTGTCGAGAGAGGGCATCAGCCCTAACATTCTTACTACAAGGCAGGTAGGAGACCACATAATTAAACCGAGACAAAAATAGCGCCTATCTGGCCTGTAGGGGCGACAAACGTTTTGCTTCAGATAGATAAGTTAAATTCTTGTGGTCAGTAAGAATGAGCACTGGCACGCTAGTACCCTCGAGAAGATGCCTCCATTCCTTGAGTGCCAAAATTATGGCCAGTAATTCCCTGTCGCCAATTTAATAATTGCACTCCGCTGGAGACAATATCTTAGAGAAGAAACCACACGGATGCAAGGAACCGTCAGGCGTAGGACATTGAGACAAGAGGGCACCTACTCCAGTCTCAGATGCATCGACCTCAAGAACAAAAGGCAGGACAGGGTTAGGATGAGCCAGTAGTGGAGTGGCAGCAAAGGCAGTCTTAAGACTATCAAAGGCCTTAATGGCAGTAGGTGACCAATGGAGTGGATCATTCTCTTTACGGGTCATGTCTGTGATAGGTTTGACCAAGGAATAAACGTTTTTAATAAACTTTCTATAGTAATTGGCAAACCCCAAAAAACGTTGAATTGACCTAA
This sequence comes from Bombina bombina, assembly GCF_027579735.1. Classification (NCBI taxonomy): domain Eukaryota; kingdom Metazoa; phylum Chordata; class Amphibia; order Anura; family Bombinatoridae; genus Bombina; species Bombina bombina. The sequence continues at coordinate 528,740,971 of NC_069501.1, read as the reverse complement.
GACCAACTGGGCGAGACCACTGCAGAACTGCAGATAACTTGTCAGGATCCATGGAGAACCCTGTGTCAGGAAGTGGATAACTTTACAAGACAAAATTGTAGAATGTAACACTATTGTGATTTGGCAAGGGCCGTGAGAGGGAGAGCGGAGCGAACAGGAAAAACAAGCAGACAGTTCCTAAGGTAAGATTGAGAGAGCTTACCGGAGTTTAGGATCGGCACGTCTGCTTTCTTAATATGCTGAATCAGTAGCAGTTTAGTTGTTAGGATTCCCTCTGAGCTAACGTAGAGTAGAATGTTGAAGGCTGAAAAAATCCAAAGTTGTCAGGAGAACAATGACGTACTTTTCAGAGAAGTACCTGTTGAAACCTCAAGGTCCTGAGGAGTAAAATAGAGTTAGAATTTCTTTAGGTAAATCACAGGAGTAAGGCTCAGTGTTACTCAGGCAAGAGAAACAAAATACTAAGCAATGCTAGTTAGGAGATCAGGTGATTAAGTAGGCGGTGAAACAATGTTATTGGTGAACCAAAAAAAAGCTACGGTAACAACCAAAACCCTGACACCCTGCAACGGAGATAACATAACCTAGGAAGGCTACTTGAGTCTGATGGAACTCACATTTCTCAAAATTACAAAACAGGCCGTTCTCACATAGTCTCTGAAGAACCCGTGTAAAATCAGAAAGATGAGCCTCAAGTGTGGGTGAGTATATGAGGATATCGTCCAAGTACACCACAACACACTGTTGCAACATATCTCGTAGGACATCATTAATAAAATCCTGGAAAACAGCAGGAGCATTACATAGGCCAAAGGGGATTACAAGATATTCATAATGCCCGCTCCTGGTGTTAAATGCTGTTTTCCATTCGTGGCCTTTCTTGATCTTAACAAGATTGTACACTCCTCCCAAATCAAGTTTAGTAAAGACCCTAGCTCCCTTGAGGCTGTCAAAGAGTTCCGTAATGAGCGGAATAGGGTATGCATTCTTAATGGTAAGATGATTAAGACCCCTATAATCGATGCATGGACTTAATTCGCCACCCTTTTTCTTCACAAAGAAGAAGCCAGCCCCTGCAGAAGAGCAGATTTGCAGATGATCCCCCGTGACAGAGCATCGGCAACATGCTCCTCCATAGCACAATTCTCTGCAACAGACAGAGGGTAAACCCGGCCCCCAAAGAGGAATGGCTCCAGGTTGCAAGTCTATGGCACAATCGTAAGACCGGTGAGGAGGCAACGTACCGGCACGCACCTTGTCAAAAACGTCTAGGAACTCTCGGTACTCCTCTGGCAATTGAGATACCAAAGAAGTGCACAAGACTTTAACTGGTTTCCGAAGACAAGTGGAAATACATTGCGGAGACTACAACAAAATTTCGGACCTGCGCCAGTCGAGACTGGGATTGTGATTTTGGAGCTAGGGATAACCCAGAACAACCGGAAAATGTGGAGAGTTTATCACCTGGAATTGGAGGGTTTCAAAATGGAGAGCCCCAACAGCCATGGATAACGGAGCAGTTTCGTGATTAACGAGTGCGGGCTGAAGGGGCCTGCCATCAATGGCCTCAATAGCAAGCGGAACGGTCCGAGGAAAAACAGGAATGGAGTGCTTTTATACAAAAGCACTGTCAATGAAATAGCCCACAGCACTGGAGTCAACAAGAGCCTGGGTGACTATGGAGGAGTCCACCCAGGAAAGGACAACCGTAACCAAAGGTTTCTCCTTTAGCGGTTCCGTGGGCGAGGATAAACCACCCAAGGTCTGCCCCCGACAGGACCTTAGGTGTGAGCGTTTTCCGGCCGTGTAGGTCAAGACTTCAAAAGGTGGCCCTGTAACCCACAACAGAGGCAGAGTCCCTCCCTCCTCCTAAAGGCCCTCTCCGCCGCGGAGAGACGCGTGAATCCCAACTGCATTGGCTCAGTAGTACCTGGTGACTCGGGAACAGGAGGCATGGGAGAAGAGGGAGGCATGGGTGGGAACGAACACGTAGGAGACAGCGGAACAGGAGGCTTCCGCAAGCACTCCTTGAAAGATGGCCTCTCACTTAGTCTGATGTCAATTAGGATCAAAAAAGACACCAATGCCTTGAGATCTTCTGGTAAATCTATGGCAGCAACTTTGTCTTTAATCGCATCAGAGAACCCATGAAAGGCGTCGGCAACAAGGGCTTCATTGTTCCAACCTACCTCTGCGGCAAGCATATGGAACTCAATGGCATACTGAGCAACAGATCTTGTACCTTGCTGAATGGACATGAGTCGATTAGCAGCAGAGGAAGAGCGAGCCGGAACATCAAATACCCTTCAAAAGGAGGCCACAAATTCAGGGTAATTTGAAATCACAGGTTTATTATTCTCCCACAAGGGATTAGCCCATGCAAGGGCCGTGTCAGAGAGTAACGAGATGAGAAATCCCACCTTAGTTCTGTCAGAGGGAAACGCCTGAGGTAACATCTCAAAGTAAATGCCCACCTGGTTCAAAAATCCTCTGCACTGATTAGGATCACCTCCATAACACTGAGATAGAGGTGCAGAACTGGACATGCTCCTGGTAGGACTAGGTACAGCAGCGGAAACAGGAGCAGACATAACTTGCGGGACACTTTGGTCCAAATGTGCAGTGCGAGTCAGCAGGGTTTGCAGGGCTAGTGCAAATTGATCCAAGCGGTGATCCTGTTCATCCATCCTGGAAATTATGGCAGGTAAAGGTGGATTATTAGCACTATCAGGATTCATGGCCCTTGCGTAATGTCAGGGTGCCAGGAATCAGACTGAGATGAGAAGTGCAAAAATAATCACACCTTTATTAATAGCAAAAAATAATAAAAAGTCCACAAGTCAAATAACAAGCCAGGAATGAAAACCAGAGCTGGTAGTCAGATGAGCCGAGTCAGGAGCCAAAGCAATAGTCAGATGAGCCGGAATCAGGAACAAGGAGAACAGCAAAGTCAGGAACAAGCCAAGGATCAGAAATCAGGAGGGACATCAGACAGCCAGGTAATACACAGGAGCTCTCACAAACAGGTCTGAGACAACGCAAGGGCAAAGCATACTGAACAGAGGCCCTTTAAATAGTAAGTGATGACATCACAATTCTGAGACTGCATCCTGTCTGACACTGATGATGTACACCAGTCTGGCCATAAAAGGAAGTGCAGGAATTGAGCAGCATCACACAGTATGCACCAGAGTCAGCAAGAGAGGTGAGTAAAATGGCTGCCAGCAGCACATGGCAAACAAAACAGGAAAAAACCCTGACAGATTGTGAATCAGCATCAGCAGAGACCCTGACAGTCCCTATTTTAGTTGCAAGTGACCCTAAAGTGGCTGAAGACCAATTATTGGGTTCAATGTAATTGAAGAATTAGTCAATTGAAGAGGGTAGCAGGAACATCAGTCAGGATTATACAGATGATGAGCACCGCATTTTCAGTAACAGCAAAGACAGCTGAAACCATGCTGAAACTCATGCAGACTTCAGCTGCAAGTTATGATAAAGAAGAAAATAGTCCTACCCACAGACCAGATTACCTCTATCCATGCTCATGCCCATGTGGAAGTCATAACCAAAGGCCAAAAGATTATATTTGTTCCATCTCAACTGTGTCATTTACCAGAAGGTATGGCTATCAGTAAAGTTGTAGTAGCAGTTGGCAAGGGAAGTCCAATTTATGTACATATCAATATTCCAAATATTTCTAAGCATGATATAACATCAAACCAATGTTGTCTCCTGGGTCACCTCCAAACTGTAAAAACAGTGTATCCAGCAGCAGTGCGGCCAGTAAATGATAAAGAGTTACAACGTGAACAAATAAGCCACCACTCAACAATGTGCTGAAGCCACCAGAGTTTGTGTAGTAAAGTAAAGACGTGGGTTAACAGCAGTGGTAGAAGTAACCAGAAGTGGGATCCTCCGGATAGTTTGGACTATTTAAGTGAGACTCAGCAACAAGCAGTGAGACAAGTGTTGAGGGAAGAATGTTATGCTTTCGCCTTTGATGATGATAATATTGGTTGCATCCCATCTCTCAACATGTACAACACTCTTAAAGATACCACACCTGTCCAGAAGACATACATGTTGGTTCCAAAACCCCTCCATAAAGAAGTGGAGTACATCAAAGATCTGCTAAACAAGGGATGGATAACTCAGTCAAGATCATCATACTCTTCACCTGTAGTCTGTGTCAGGAAGAAGGATGGAAGTCTAAGGCTCTACTTTCTTGAACAGAAAGTCAGTGCCTGATTGCCATCCAATCCCAAGAATACAGGACATGTTGGACTCCTTGAGTGGCAGCGCATGGTTCTCTGTTCTTGACCAAGGGAAGGCCTATCATCAGGGATTCCTAGGCACCAAAAGTCGCCCATTAAGTGCCTTCATTACTCCCTGGGGACTTTATCAGTGGGTCCGTACCCAATTTTGGCTCAGTGCATCTCCTGCCGAGTTCCAACGAAGTATGGAAGATTGTCTTTCAGGCCTGAGAGATGTTATCTGCCAACCTTAGTTGGGTGACAATCTTGTTCATAGCAATAAGTTCGAAGATCACTTGCAGCATGTTCACACTGTCTTACAAAGGTACCAGCAACATGGTGTCAAGCTAACTCCTCTGAAGTGTGAACTATTCAAAAGAAAAGAGAGATTTCTGGGAAAACGATACACAATGGATCCAGCTGAGATTGCACCAGTACAGAAATTAAAAGAAAAATAATCCAGGGACTTCCGGTAGGCGGAGGAAGTGAGCAGACGCATCTCACAAGAGCTCCGTACCTTGGAGCAAAAACCGGGAGAAAAAAGTGATAAATCCCTGCTCACCCCCACACGACCGACTTGCCGGGTTAATGCAATTCTCGCCGGCTGTCCTTTGAAGTGTGCAGGACCTCCAACCTCTGTCCTGGCCGCCGGAAAGCACAGAGCGCATAGCGCAACGGGCTTAGAGACGCCATCTTGAGCGGACACTTGCCTGCGTGAACTAGACTACAACCCAAGCCTCTAGATCCCCACGCATCAGGAGAGGGGAAGGGGCACAGCATAGAGCTGGAGTGTCGTCCCTGCAGCACGCCCTGGTTGGAGCTGTGGAATCTGGAAGCAGCTGAGCCTGGCGGGGGTGAGTTGTGGGGAGCTTGGTGCAGAGGGTGTATCAGAAAATAACCCACGGCTGCACAAAATATACAGCATTTACATAGGGGTCTACCGGTGCACAGGGTTTTCTTCACATAGGCATCACTTGCCTGCACCCCAAAGAGAACTGTGTGTTAGGGACTGATGCCATATTGAGTGCAGTGGTGAACCCTGTCTGAGGATTCAGGAACCTATTGGGGTGTGAAGTAGAAAAGCCCTTAAAGACTGCCATCTAACTGCCAAGCCCCAAGTGTTTGCACGCTGGGAAGAATTTAATTACAAAGAAAAATAAAGAGGGGGATCAGGGTATTAACATACCAATATTTTGTGACAAGCTGTGCACCTAATGGAGTGAGTTTTAATAGCGGCCTAGATACGCACACCACCACATGGCTTAACTCACTGAGGCCACTCAAGTGCTAACAGGAAAAAGGGAGGAAGAGATAAGAGAAATAACAAATAAAACCCACTGTATGCCCACCACTTGTATATCTACCTATGAGAGTGGATAAATATTTTCAGAGACTCTCTCCTACAGTTACAACCAAAATGAGCCAAAAAGCAAAAATCGTGGAAAGGCGGCACAATCACACTGCTGATTTACATGCGGAGTCAAGCCAGACCAAAGAACGACCTAGTACTCAAACAGGAGACCATTTATTGTTACTGCAAGAGTTGAAATCTTTTTTTTTTACCCAAAATTGACTCACTGCAGACTGGAGTTGACACTTTGACCAGTGAGGTCCGGCATTTCTCCACTCATCTTGGCGAGGCAGAAAATCGCATATCAGAAGTGGAGGATAGACAGACTTCTGCTGACTCCTCATTGAGACAACTCCGCAAAGAGAACCAACATCTACAAGATCGTATTGACGATCTAGAAAACAGAAGCAGACGCAACAACCTGCGTATAGTAGGAGTACCGGAGTCAGTGAAAGGTAAAGATCTATTGGAATTTACTGCCCTGACCTTCCCTAGACTGCTGGGCCTTTCTCCAGACATATTGCCTATTGATGTGGAGAGAGCTCACCGTGTGGGCCCGGAACGCACCCTGGAGCATGCTAAAATGAAACCACAACAAGTAATCCTCAAATGTTTAAATTTTCAAGAAAAACTCAAAATTCTCAGAGCTTATAGAGCACATAAAGAGGTGATGTACGAGGGTTCTAGGCTGCTCCTCTTTCAGGATTATTCGGCTGAAGTTTCCAAGCAAAGAAAAGAATTTGCACCTTTTTGTTCCCGCCTGCATGAGCAGGGTCGTCAGGTAGCACTTTTGTTCCCTGCCAAGCTTCGTCTTCTAACCACATCTGGAGTAAAGATCTTCCACTCCCCCAAGGCTTTGCAACTTTACCTGGACACGGAGGAGAGAGTGGCCGATACCTGAGATCCTGTTGCCAACACTCAGGGAATAATTATCTTATAATATGGCCTTTAAATGGCTAGGGAACTTTTGCAAAATGAGCCTTGTTGTTCTTTCTCCTTTTTCCTCTCTCCCCCACAACCTTTTGGTTGGGGGCCTACGCCGGAGATAGAGGGGAAATGTCCGCTTCCTCCAGACGGAAATGGTGGACTCAATGACTTTGCAGACAGTATCCCATCAGCACGTGAGACTACTAAAATTGTTTACTACAAATTTTATCCTGCCAGTTATTTGTTGTTTTATATGTATATCTTGCTGTTTATGTGGCTAATGGTGCTAACATTTCTTGGGGTTGCTCTCGGGACCCGAGAAGCGGCTGGAGCCCTTTTTCCCTACAGGTTCCCGTCATCCTAATGTACACTTAGCAATCCGTTCCCGGGGACCGAGAGCAAACTACTGTGGGGGGTACTGTTTTAAAGGGGAATGTTGTATTTCAATCTTATACTGTGTTAAGTAGATGGGTCGCTGTTTATATATCATTCTGGAAATGTAAAGTTAGCTGCCCACACTTTGAGAATTCTATGTGGAAGCCCAATGACCTTAAAAGGTGTGTCTTATTTACATGTAAGATCATTCAAACTGTTTTCTATAAATGTTTTATTGCTGGCAATTATTTGTTTTATGCATATGTTCTGTTGTTCATGTGGATAGGTGTGCTCACACTTCACAGGGTTGCTCGCGGGACCATAAAACTGTCTGGAACCTTTTTTTCAGACCGGTCCCCGTCGCACGATTGTGCACGCCAAGACCAATGCCCTGGGACTGAGAGCATACTAATGGGGGGGGGGGGTGGTAGTTTAATCGAGATTGCTATACTCCAAGTTCACATTATGCTACATCGGTCTACCGCTGTTTATGTATTGCTTGGGGATAATAATTCCAATCACCTATGTGCTGAGAACCTCATGCAGAGGAACTACGCAGATCTGATTTATATGGTTTATGGAGGTATTATGTTGATGGTCCCCCTCTCTCTCTCCGCCTCTCCCTTTAGAGGATCCTTGTTTTTGTTTTGCCTTATAATGTTATGGGATAATGGCACTTAAAATCCATACTTGGAATGTGGGGGGTATAAACTCACCCATAAAGCGTAAGTCAATTCTGACACACTTATGTAGATTGAATTCAGACTTGGCATTCTTACAGGAGACGCACTTGGGAGACGAGGAACATAAAAAGCTGAAGAGTGACTGGGTGGGGGAGATAGCCTACCTTTCATACACCTCCTCCAGTAGAGGCTTGTCAATACTATTTGGTAAGCGCATACAGGTAGAGATACACAACATGGTGGCAGATCCAGAGGGTAGGTTATTGATACTACAAGTCTCCATAGACATGGTCAGGTACACATTATGCAACATTTATGCACCAAATGCCAAAGACCTTTCCTATTGGGAAACCCTAGCACAAAATCTAACCCCCTTTATAGGATCTAATCTAATACTAAGGGGAGACTTCAACCTAGCCCCACAGCCCCTTTTGGATAGAACATGGGTGCAGGATGTTCCAAGAGAGAAAAGATGGAACGTCCTGCACCCAGGTTCCAAGAGAGGTTTGAGGGGAAGGTGTTTGGCTTGTTATCTGAGACTTTAGCTGTGTGCGATATATGGCGTAGAAGACACCCAGAGGACAGGGATTATACCTGCTTGTCAAAACCCAATTTCTCACTTTCACATATCGACCTTTTCATGGTGGCTGACTCTCTAATCCTGCATGTCACTTCTGAGACCTTTCACAATATTGTGATATTTCCGGTTGAAATAACCTTAGGCAGTGCCCACTTGCGCAAAACAAGAAACTCTTTGCGCTTCACATCCTATCTACTTACGTCTGACCCTTTCCGTAAATACCTCACACATGCCTGGAATTATTATTGCACAGATAATGCTGAGCATATGGGAGGCGGCCAAGGCGGTCCTCACGGGGCAAGTAATATCGTATGTGGCTGATCTTAAAATGAAGACCCTTTGCAAGCATAATTCTTTACAGCACACCCTGGGCCAATTAGAAGCGTTTGTGAGGCAGAAGGCTGCTACTGGCCTACTCAAATCTGCAAGTAAGTTCTAACGTTTTGGTAGTAAATCGGGTAGTCTCTTGGCCTCTCTGGTGAGGGCTCAATCCACCAAAAAACATATTGCTTCACTTAAGTGCGGAGGACGTACATTCAAAACATCTGCAGAAATAGCTGGATGCCTAACGCAGTATTTTTCTCATCTATACTCACGGCAGCAGCCGACAGATCCGGACGCCCATAGAAGGTTTTGGGACTCTCTCAAACTGCCGCAGCTCACAAATGACTAAAGAGACACCCTAAATGCCCCCATGACCACCGAGGAGATTCGGTTTACTATCGAACCCATGTCATTGGGGAAAGCACCGGGTCCAGACTGCCTCCCTGCGGAGTTTTATAGACTCCTGTCGCCGCAGATAGCCCCCATACTCTGCAGAGTTTACAATGCCTTATTCCTTGGAGATGCAATGCCTTCCAGATCGTTTATCTTGGCCCATGTCACCCTGATTCCCAAACCTGGGAAGGATCACACCCTGCCCGAATCATATAGCCCTATATCCCTCCTAAACATCGACTACAGAATTCTTATGAAAATTGTTGCTAATAGGCTAAAAAAAATACTCCCCTTTTTGGTACACCCGGATCAGACCGGATTTGTGTTTGGAAGATCTTCGGTGGTTAATATAAGGAAAGTCCTGCATGCTGTCACACACTATTGGTCACGGCCGGGAGAGATGCAGCTCAAGCGGGAGCAAGAGGCCTTCCTGCTATCTTTAGATGCAGAGAAGGCCTTTGATAGAGTGGAATGGCCTCACCTTTTCCACACCCTCGAGCAATTCCGGTTTGAGGGGCCGTTTGTGGATCTTTTGGGTAAACTTTACTTTTCGCCTTCTGCCAGCATCCTGGTCAATGGCCTCTTGTCCCCATCTTTCGCACTCCAAAGAGGCACTCGCCAGGGATGTCCTCTATCCCCCTTATTGTTTGATTTGATACTAGAACCCCTGGCCCTCCGGCTAAAACAAATATTCCCAGGAATGTCATTTAACAGTCGGACAGTCCATATGGTACTGTACGCGGATGACATGATGTTGTTTGTCGTTAACCCCACACTACACATTCCTAAAATCATAGAAACATTGACCACCTTTGGAGACTTCTCGGGTTATCGGATCAATATGCGCAAATCTGAAATATTATGGCTCACGGAACATGGGCATAGTGATTCCCACTTTCCTTTTGCTGTACAATCTCATACTCTAACTTATCTGGGAATAGAGATCCATCGAAACCCACACAAGATCTATGAGCTTAACATCATGAAAAGGTGTGGTCAGCTGTGATCCCGGTTGAAGACTTGGGCAAATCTCCCTCTGGGCTTATTGGGCCTGATTAACCTGGTGAAGGTGGCTATCTTACCTAGGTTGCTATACCCGTTACTGATGTTACCCTTTCTCCTTACCAAATCAGATCTCTCTCTCACTAATAAAGCAATACAGAAGTTTATCTGGAGGGGTAAAAAGACATGCATTGCTTCCAACAAACTACAGCAGCCATATTTAAGGGGAGGCCTTGCTCTACCAAATCTACGATTTTATAACTGGGCAGCCTTGATAAGAATCGCCTTGGACTGGCAATTGGCTACGTCACATTTCACGGCCCTGCCTCTGGAGGAGGCAGTGGTGGTGCCTCACTCTTTGGCCTATCTTCTGTACGTCCCCTTTCGAGATCTCCCTGTGGAAATTAAAAATAACCCAATGTATAGAGATGTGTTTAAGGCTTGGTGGCTGTCTTTTCGATATCTGGGCAGAAACAGTCCATCTCCTAGGTTAATTCCCCTGGTTGGTAATAGCGACTTTCCGGCTGGTAGTGATACAGCCCCATTTCACGCCTGGAAGATGGCTGGTGCGGATTCGGTTGGGGTACTTATTGACCCATTGTTACACACGGTCAAGACATTTCAGGACCTAAAAAATAACTCCCACTTCTATGCCTATCTACAAGTTAGGCATTATATAAACACACTGATCGCCAGAGACACAAGCTTCTGGGAACTCTCTCCATGGGCAATTGCCCAAACTGCCTTTAAGTTGGGACGCTTCTCCCTATCCCCAGTTTATCAAAAACTGGTCAGCAAGACTTTTGACCAGGTTATGGCCAATATACTAGCTAGGTTCCAGGGTGATAATGACCTGACGGGAATTACCCTGGAAGATATTATGGACAGCCTACTTAAAGCCAAAAGGGCCAGCTTGGCCGTGCCGCACAGGGAGATGCAGATTAGATTGCTTCATGGCGACTATCTCACACCGGCTCGTCTCTCACACTGGATCCCCTCATGCCCAAATAAATGTGTTAAATGCTGTATGCCCAAGCCTACGCTTAGTCACTATTTCTATGATTGCCCTTATATTAAGAAATTCTGGTGTCAGTTGGGGTACTGGGTAAAGGTCACGCTCAAATTAGATGTAGTCTTTGAACCTAATAACATCCTTCTTTTCAAATGGAAGGGGCAGAGAGGCACCTTACACCCCTATTGACCCTTTGCACGCTACTGGCTCATCAGTGTATCCTTGCCCTCTGGATCTCTAACAAAACACCAACATTAACGCAATTCAAACATAGATTGCTTAAACAGCTATTTATTGAACAATTAGACACTAATTTAGACGCCAACAAGAGGCTCAAACCATTCCTGAATAAGTGGCAAATTTACATACATGTGCTTCCACGGGCAGTACAGCAACAGGTATTGGGCCCTTTCTTACAACATGAGATAATGCAAGAAGCCACTCTTAGAGGTGATTGGGCCGTTCTGAGTATTGAGCCTCGTAACACATCTCAAGGTATTGATTGGGAGGACATTAATAGAGAAGTGAGTTTATGACCACCAGGGGGGGTGCGGCTGGCACTCTCCCATGACTTGACTGTTGAGTGGGTGGGGGGGAGAGAGAGGGGGTTTAAGTGGCTGGGAAAGGTATTCCCCGACATTTGACCATAGGTTATTATAGCCTAACATATAGAGTTAAGTTATGACGCACTCATGTATTTGGTTATTATGCGTTGTTATTGTTAATAGTTAGTGTTAGATTTTTTTTTTATTTTTTGATTTAGGTTAAACAGGTCCAACAAACAGAAAATGTGGAAAAGTTTGGAATACATTAGGTAATTGAGTGGACTTGCATACTCAGCTACAAAATATACCAGTTGCTAATCTCCAACATCGGGACATTCCTTTTTAACAAATTATCCTAGATACTTGGCGCTGTATGTATACTTATGGAAACTTAATAAGTAATTTAATGCTGAGACTAATGTTATATCTTTACTGTTGTACCATGTATTACCAAACAATAAAAAGAATTTAAAAAAAAAAAAGAAAAAAATCCTGAAACAATAGGAGATTTGAGGAAGATGTAGGGATTTATCTCAAACTACTGGTCCTACTTTCCAAACTTCTCCAGAGTTGCCAAGCCCTTATATGAGTAGCTATCTCTGGCCCCATCTGAGCTAAATGGGAAAAACACAGCATCAGTACAAGAGGGAACCCCCCAAGCAAAGAAGAAGGGATGAACAACAAAGCAACAAGGACATCTACCATCTCGCAGATCTATTAAATGGACAAATAGCCATCACAAAATTCTAAGCCTGCTCATTGAGTATTTATTGAAACCACCTGTCCTGGGATATGCCGATTTCACACAGCCTTTCATGTTACAATGTGACGCATCATAGGAAGGTCTTGGAGCAGTATTATACCAAAGGCAAGGAGGCAGGATGGTAGTGATTGCATATGGCGCTAGAACACTGACGCCACCGGAGAAGAATTACCACAGGCATTGAAATGGGCCATTTGTGAACTATTCAGGGACTATTTGTACCACACAGGCTTATTTGTGGTGTATACAGACAACAACCCTCTGACCTATATCCTTACTACAGCCAAATTGAATGCCACAGGCCACTGGTGGGTAGCACAGCTTGCAGATTTTAACTTCACTATTCGATACTGTCCAGGCAAGTCAAATGCAGATGGTCTATTCCCAATGACGCTAGAGATAAATGCCTACATAAATCAATGTCCCGAAGAAATTAAACAGGATATCATCAGCTCTTCAATACTGGGAATATCTGTAGAGTGGGAAGGACCTTCTCAGGGGATAGGAACAGTTTTCACAAATGTTCTGGAACTGGTACAAGATGCACCCTCTAGTACAGTTACTAGCCCCCTGACTATGTAGCAGATTCGAAAGTCTCAAGAAAAAGACCCCATTATTGAAAGAGTTCTGAGGTACAAGTCAAAGAATCAGCGTCCGGGAAATGAAGTCCAAAAGACAGAGCATCCAGATGTCCGGTCATTACTGAAACAATGGACAAAATTGTATGTGAACAAAGATGGAGTGCTACGCAGGAAAACGTTGGAACGAGACCAACTGATCCTGCCCAAAGAATACCACCCACCCGTATTTAAAGAATTACACCAAGAAATGGGACACCTTGGTGTTGAAAGGACACTTACTTTAATTAGAGATAGATTCTACTGGCAACATATGCAAAAGGATGTTGAACACTTTGTGACCAGAGTCTGTGAATGTCTTAAGAAAAAGAAGCCCAATAAACCTACTAGAGCACCGTTGTCTACCATTACCACAACTTATCCATTTGAAATGGTATCCATTGACTGTTTGCATTTGGAGACATGCAAGCAAGGATATGAATACATCCTAGTAGTCGTGGATCACTACACCCTGTTCGCACAGGCCTATGCCACAATAAACAAAGCCGCCAAGACTGTAGCTGAGATCTTTAATGATTTTGCACTCAAGTTTGGGTTCCAAAACAAGATCCACCATGATGAAAAGAGTTTGAGAATCAGATGTTTACAAGGCTGAAAGATCTCTCTGGAGTCTGTGGCTCTCACACAACACCATATCACCCTCAAGGAAATGGCCAAATTGAGAGGTTCAACAGGACACTGCTAGCCATGTTGAAAACTCTGACAGAAAAGTGAAGACAGACTGGAAGAACTCATTGGGAAAAGTTGTTCATGCCTATAATTGTACACGAAGCGAAGCTACCGGATACTCACCGTATTACCTACTGTTCAGGAAATCCCCAAGACTTTGTATTGATTTTCTTTTCAATCGTACTGTTGGAGAAAAACAAGAAACGTATCAAGACTACGTAACAGACTGACAAAAGAGAATGAGTGAAGCATACCACATTGCATCCAAAGCAGCCAACAAAGAAGCAACAAGAGGAAAAGTATACTATGATAGAAGAATCAATTGGAATGATTTACAACCTGGTGATCAAGTGCTTTTTCGTAACTTAACTGAAATAATATTGTATGGAATGGAGTTTATTAAGACAGACCTCTGCAGATCAGTTGCTATAACAGGCCATGTATAATGTGTATTGTAAACTACAATAACTGTATTAACGTCTATATAGTTTATTTGCTCCATTAGTATGAATGGCGACAGGTTAACAAAATAAAGGCAGAGTTAGTTCAAAATATGTTTTATTTGTGGTGAAGTTATGCAGAACATTATTATTATGGTGTATACTACAATAGTATATTATGCTGTAAACTCCAATAGTATATTGTGCTGTATACTCCAATAGTATATTATGCTGTATACTCCAATAGTGCATTATGCTGTATAGACTTGTTTAATTTCTGATATGTTCGCACCAGTGACGTGTGGTGTGGTCAGAGGCTGGTGAGGCACTGGCTATTATATGCCCGAGAAGCCCATATATGAACCCGATAGAGGTAGCTTAAATTTACGATTAAATTAGAAGGTTGCACAATGGTATTACTGCTGCTAAGCTGATTACTTCACCTGTGCACAGGTTTAGCTAAAATGAAAACCTGGCCTTTTAGGGGTACTTGAACACGGTTAAGAAACATTGCATTAAAGCACCAGCTCATCTGCAATATGTTGATTACCTGGAGAATAAAGCATATCCCTCACAGAGTCAATTACATTAGCTAATTTATCCTCACTTACATGCTAACTTTATGACTTGTAAAGGTTTAGTCCTGGCATTATTTGGGGTAGTTCTGCATTAATTCAGAGATTGAGGTAAAGTTCTAGCCCTTTATTAATGCAGAAATATGCTATTAAGAGAAGAAGAGGTTGCCTTGCATTGATGCCAGGGTTTGGTAGTAAGGGGATGGTATTGCATGCATTGGCACACATGTACGGAAGCCAAATAATTATCACCTTAAAGAAACATTAAACACTAAATAAATGCTAGCCAGAATCTTGTATTCAAAGTAAAAAATAGCTTCAAAATATATGTGTAAACTAAAGTTTGTCTCCATAAATTAAATGGGCACTGCCATGTTGTAACACAGGTTTAAAAGCCTGCTACCTTATCTTATCTCTTCTACTTACGCCTTTATAACCACAAATGCAGGTAAAACAGGTGCTGCACAGCAGAGGATAAAATAAAAATGACTGCTTTTAGACATGACACAGCCATCAGTATTGTCTGAAGGTTGCATCAAAACCTCAGTCACTATGGAGACAGAAAATACTTTGTGAATAAATTGACTGGGAATTAGTTCTTGTTTTACCTTGTCTTGTTCTATTATATAATATGAAACACATCTTATGCTACACTATTAAAAACAATTAATTTGGGGATTTTAGGAAAAATAAGATGCATAGTAAATCAATATATAGTTCTGAATAGTAGCTTAAAACTACTTGACTATAATTACTGTCTTAAAAGCTCATTTTTAATCAAAATAATTCCTGACCTATAACAAAGTTGATGTCTTTTGAATTATTTTCTATAATAAAACTGAGGCATAGCGGCAGAGACAGTTAATTGCTCCTATGGGGCGCGATCCGATAAACGGCGTAGTTTGCGGCGCAAGCGAGGGAACCCGCGTCGCCCGCAGTTTCAGCTCGCAACTCGAGCTATCCCATATACAGCGCCGTCAGATGCTAACGTGCCGTAAGTCTGATAAACCAGCGATGTCCAGAAATCTGCGCAAGTACAAATTTCTGGCGTCGCCAGTGACTTACGGCACGTTAGAAACTGCCGGCGCCTACAAAACCTGACTAAAGTCTAAATCACCCGCACTGTCTAACACGCCTCCCTAACATAGCCCGACACGTCTAACCCTCTATCCGCTATCCCCCCTCACAATCCTAACAATAAAATATGTATTAACCCCTAAACCGCCGCTCCCGGAGCCCGCCGCTACCTAATAAAGTTATTAACCCCTAAACCGCCGCCAGCTATATTAAATCTATAACCCCCTAAAGTGAGCCCCTACCCCGCCGCTATCTATTTTAAAATTATTAACCCCTAATCTAATCCCCCTACCCCGCCGCCATCTATATTAAATTATTTAACCACTAAAATACTAAACTATCCCTACCACTAAACCTAAGTCTAACCCTACAAATAGCCCTGAAAAGGGCTTTTTGCGTGGCATTGCCCCAAAGTAACAGCTCTTTTGCCAGCCTTTAAAAGGGCTTTTTGTGGGGCATGCCCCAAAGAATTCAGCTCTTTTGCTTGGTTCAGCCAATCGGATTGAACTTGAATCTGATTGGCTGATTCAATCAGCCAATCAGATTTTTCTACCTTAATTCCGATTGGCTGATAGAATCCTATCAGCCAATCGGAATTCGATGGACGCCATCTTGGATGACGTCATTTAAAGGTACCTCATTCGTCGTTCAGTCGTCGGCCGGGATGGATGCTCCGCGTCGGTGGAGAGAAGATTCAAGATGCCGCTTGATGGAAGATGCTGC
Source organism: Bombina bombina (assembly GCF_027579735.1). Lineage (NCBI taxonomy): Eukaryota > Metazoa > Chordata > Amphibia > Anura > Bombinatoridae > Bombina > Bombina bombina. The sequence goes on along the minus strand of NC_069501.1, from coordinate 528,724,638 downwards.
CCGATGGAAGAAGACTTTGCTGCCGCTTGGATAAAGACATCGCTGGGATGAAGACCTCTTCTTTGCCGCTTGGATAGACATCGCCCGGATCGGATGAGGAGTTCGGCCCGGTTGAGTGAAGACAAGGTAGGGAGATCTTCAGGGGGGTAGTGTTAGGTTTATTTAAGGGGGGTTTGGGTTAGATTAGGGGTATGTGGGTGGTGGGTTGTAATGTTGGGGGGTGGTGTGTTTTTCTTTTCAGGCAAAAGAGCAGTTTTCTTTGGGGCATGCCCCCACAAAAGGCCCTTTTAAGGGCTGGTAAGGTAAAAGAGCTTTGAACTTTTTTTAATTTAGAATAGGGTAGGGAATTTTTTTTTATTTTGGGGGGCTTTATTATTTTATTAGGGGGCTTAGAATAGGTGTAATTAGCTTAAAAATCTTGTAATCTTTTTTTTATTTTTTGTAATTTAGTGTTTGTTTTTGTAATTTAGTTTAGTTTATTTAATTGTATTTTTAGATTGATATTTGTAGTTTATTTAATTTATTGATAGTGTAGGTGTATTTGTAACTTAGGTTAGGATTTATTTTACAGGTAATTGGGTAATTATTTTAACTAGGTAGCTATTAAATAGTTCATAACTATTTAATAGCTATTATACCTAGTTAAAATAATTAACAATTTACCTGTAAAATAAATATAAACCCTAACATAGCTACAATGTAATTATTAATTATATTGTAGCTATCTTAGGGTTTATTTTATAGGTAAGTATTTAGATTTAAATAGGAATATTTTAATTAATAATATTAATATTAGATTTATTTTAATAAGAGTTTAGTTAGGGATGTTAGCGTTAGATAGGGTTATTATACTTTATATATATATAATATAATAACGATATTAACTATATTAACCCTAATATAATTAGTGTTAATATAGTTAATATATATAATATAATAACTATATTAACTATATTAACCCTAATATAATTAGGGTTAATATAGTTAATATAGCTGGCGGCGGTGTAGGGGGATTAGATTGTAGGCAAAAGAGCAATTTACTTTGTGACAAAGCCCCGCCAAAAGCCCTTTTAAGGGCTGGCAAAAGAGCTGAATTCTTTGGGGCATGCCCCGCAAAAAGCCCTTTTAAGGGCTGGCAAAAGAGCTGTTACTTTGGGGCAATGCCACGCAAAAAGCCCTTTTCAGGGCTATTTGTAGGGTTAGACTTAGGTTTAGTGGTAGGGATAGTTTAGTATTTTAGTGGTTAAATAATTTAATATAGCTGGCAGCGGTATAGGGGGATTAGATTATGGGGTTAATAATTTTTATATAGGTGGCGGCGGTGTAAGGGGTCAGATTAGGGGATAGATAAGGTAGATGGCGGCGGTGTAAGGGGTTCACATTAGGGGATAGATCAGTTAGATGGTGGCGGTTTTAGGGGTTCACATAAGGGGATAGATCAGTTAGATGTGGCGGTTTTAGGGGTTCACAGTAGGGGATAGATCAGTTAGATGGTGGCGGTTTTAGGGGCTCACAGTAGGGGGTTAGTTTATGTAGATGGCGGCAGTTTAGGGGTTAAATACTTTATTAGGGATTGCGGCGGGGGATCGCGGTTGACAGGGAGATAGACATTGCGCATGCATTAGGTGTTAGGTTTATTTAGCAGCCAGTTTAGGGAGTTACGGGGCTCCAATAGTCAGCGTAAGGCTTCTTACGGCTGCTTTTTGTGGCGAGGTGAAAATGGAGTAAGATTTCTCCATTTTCGCCACGTAAGTCCTTACGCTGTATATTGGATACCAAACTGCACGGGTTTGGTATACCTGCCTATGGCCCAAAAAACTACGGGCGACGGCAGAAATATACCCGCGTAACTTCTAGGTTACGCCGTATATAGGATACCAAACCCGCGCAAATATTGGCGTTGCCAGCTTTTGCGGGCGATGATTTTTATCGGATCAACCCCATGCATTTAAGGGAGATTGACAGCAATGCAGTTTAAGAGAAAACACACAATATAATATATTACCTTCATAGACTCTTTAGATCAAATACTTTCCATTTGAATTATTGTATTACATTAATAGAGTTCTTCAAGGTGTCACGAACAATAAATTAACAGAGTCACAGGAATTGAAAAAGTAGATCAGTGTTGTAAGGCAAAAATACTGAAAGAAGTTAGCATTTTCTCAGAATTCATGACAGCACATGGCAGTTAGCCATAACTTCAAGGTATTTAGACATATAACTAAAGAAAAGTACCATATTCATGGCTAATGATTTTACATTGCAGCTTTCCAACTCCAATGAACTTGCCAAAAACAGTGGTGGATCTAGTGAGTGGTTGATGAGGAGTACTATATACCCATTCATTGCTGTAGCACTCCCAATCTCAAAGCTGTCAGCTGCTTACAAATTGCAAGGCATTTTAAATAATAATTAAATGAAGGACCAATCAATTACGGTGTTCCACACATCCTCCACGCTTTAAATATAGCTTTGTGGTCCAGAACTTCTCCAATAGAAACTTATTTTGAAGAGAGGAGATTGCCATAGCACTGTATATAAGGATCATCAAAATATATCTCAACTTGCCAGAGTGCGTTATCAGTACACAATCTATCCAAACCATGTAAGCATTCACTACTTTTGTATTCTCTAATTCTCTATATATATATCTGTATACATCCTTACCTATATATAATCATGAATGAAGATGATTTTGAAGCACTGAGAATTTTACGTGAATTGGATGATTCCCACAAAAGTGTGATAAACAACACAGATATTCAACATAGTGTATTTAAACCCAAATCAGTCTTCTATCCTCTACAGTCAAAAGGGAAGTGTTTACAAATGTTTGAAGAATTGGTCCTCTGAAAGAAAAATAAGCCTTAAAAAAATCTATCTGAAAACCCAGATCTTGTCATACGCCAGGCAGAAAAGGGAGGGGGAATAGTAATCCAAAATCTGGTTACTTACATGGATGAGTCTAAAAGAATCTTGGATTATAAACAGACCTATGAGAAGTTAGGAAAATAACGAACATCAATTTTTCATAAGGAATGCAAACAACTCATTTTGAAGGGTGAATTTAATTATTTTAATATATCGGTACCAAGAACCCCAGTGTTTTATCATCTCCCTAAAATACATATGGACTCTGTTACAACCCCACCCCCCCCCGGTCAGCCAATTATCTCTAGAATAGAAAGTCTGGCATGTCATTTATCACACTGTATATATATATATATATATATATATATATATATATATATACACACACACACACACACACAGGGCTTGAAATCTCCAGTGGTCCCGGGCGACTTAGAAATTGCAGCGGGCGACTTAGAAAGTTTACATTTTCCTATCTTTAACATTGAGTTGACTTTTTTCGGCTAGTAGCTGTTAACATCTGACTGGTAAACCATAGTGATATTTTTCCACCCCTGCATATATTAGCGCTTGTGGGAAAACTTTTTACTTTTAACTTGTAATACGTATGCTACCTGACGCACGCAAAAAGCACAAGTGAGAGTGCTAATTTGCGCTCTACTTGTAATGTAGCCCTTCATGGAGAATCTGATTAAGTACTATGCCCCTTTAAAAAGATAACTTAAAGCGGAGTATTTCAGAAGTATTTGATTTTTATACGTTTTATCTATGCTGCTTTGAAAAGTTACATAGATTATTTAAACTCATTTTTTATTGCTTAAAGGAGCATGAATTATAGAGGGATCATCTAACCTTTGTGCTCCAATAAATTTAGTCGATTTTGATCACGTGATTTCAAGGTCGGAATCAAATTATGGGGGACTGCCTACAATACTAGGCACACCCCCAGTTCGAGTTTCCATTTTCTCTAAAGAGGAGGTTGCAGGACGCCACGTAAGGTAGGATGTTCCATGCCATCCTAAAGGCGCTAAACCTGACTGGGATAAAGTGGAAAAGCTGAATTCTCAGATGTAGTTCCGGACAACTAAACAAATAATGAATGTATATTGCAATAACATTATACTTTCAATAATTTAACATTTTATACATTGTTAAAATGTTGAGTTTAATGGTCCTTTAATACTATGTTTGACATCTGAACTAAGCCATTCATGGAACATGTCAACTTCCACCTCCAAATGAGAGAAATGTCCCATTGTGTTAGACTTATTCTGTAGCACCAGATTTTAATGTAGACTCTGATGGGCTTTAACAAAAGACCATTACTAGTGGTCATATTTTTTGACAATGAGAAGAAGGAAGACATTCTGGGGTGGTAAAAAGATGGCAAAAGATAATGCTTGATATATATAGAAGTGAGATGTGTGCAAGAACAGGGAGGTGTAAGGTTAGTGCTGCACTGCTGTGAATGCATGTGGTAGCTTGCAAACATAATAGTACTGCAGAAACAGGTAAAATGATCATTGGTGTCTAGGGACAACAAAGCCATGCATTATATAAGATTAAATATTAAGATTAGCTAAAATCTATTCCACTATGGCAGCATGTAAGCATTTGGTTCCGGTGAAATTGTGATATCATATGGACGTGTCTGATGGATTTAAATCACAATGAGAAATCCTGTTCCCGGGGGGTCGAAATATGTATAAAAATTAAGCAATCTCATGTTTGATAATAATGTAACTCTTTGGGGGAGTTCATGCTTTTTTTTTTTTTGGTTTCAAAGCAGCTTTATTGGTATAAAGTAATTTGACAGTAGATAGTGGGTAAAACACATACAAGTCTGTCTATAACATGGCTTATAAGAAACTGCTTATGTACTTCTTGATCTGAATATTTTTTGAGTAACCAAAATAACAGTAGTAATAATTAAGTAATAATAACAAACAGTCAGAATAACCTTAAATCAGAAAAGTAATATAAAAGATCATGCTATCGCTCTATCCCAGAATTTGAGTAATTATGTGAGTGGAGTTAAGTAGGATTGAATGCTGCCTCTATATAGGATTCCCAGGTCACCTTCATTTGCATGTAAATAGGCTCTATTTTATGTAACATGTACGCGTATTCCTCAAGTTCAAGGAAGTCGTGGAATTTGCGGTGCCCGAGGGCCAAAGTGGGTATTTCTTTACTTTTCCAGTTTTGCGCTATTAGGGTCTTTTAACTATTACTTGCTATAAAGATTAATTTCTTTTTATAAGTTGGTATTTTACCTGGAAGGTTGTTGAATAGCCAAAATAAAGGATCTGTAGGTAATTCATCTCCTATCAACTTTGAGGTGGCCTTGATGATAGATTCCCAGCACGCTTTTATAGGGGGGCAAGACCACCAAATGTGGCTCATGGTGCCTATTGATTCATCACATCTCCGGCACTTATCGTTACTAGAAGGGAATAACTTATTTAGTCGGAACGGCGTCCAGTACCACCTTTGCATGATTTTTAGATTAGTCTCAATTACTCTACTAGAGGAGGATACCCTAGAGACATTGTAAAAGATCTGTGACATGTCATATTGTGATATTTCTACGTGTAGCTCTGTAGACCATCGATCTATAAAATATGGTGTGTGACCCGGAGGCATGGCCTGTAGTAGTGAATAGGTTTTAGATAGAGTGCCTTTGGTGGGATTATGGGTTTTGCATAGGGTTTCGAAGGGAGTGTTTGGTCTGATTAGATTTTTCCTGTCTGGGTGTTTTAGGATAAATGAGTTCTATCTTCACTAACATAGCCATTTTCCTTGATAAAATTTTACAACATGAAGTAATTAAAATGTCGGCCTACATCAAAGATACTAGTGATTTCCTTGATAAATTATACAGTTTACATCTACCCAGTAAGAAATATATACTCTTCACACTTGATGTAAAAAGTCTTTATACTGCCATCAAGCATGAGACAGGTATAGGAGTTATTAGGAAACTTTTAAGTGGTACTGGTACATATAATTCTCCTCAAATAGAATTTATTTGTGATTTATTAACTCTTATCCTGTACTGGAACTATTTTTTGTTTCAAGACAACTGGTATGTACAGGTCAAGGGGACTGCAATGGGATCCAACGTTGCCCCAGCATACGCCAACCTGTTCATGAACAGCTTTGAAGAGAATTTTGTATATACTAATAAGATGTTCTTGGAATATGGTGCAGCCTGGTGGCGTTTTATAGATGACGTGTTTGGCGTGTGGTGGGGTGACGTTGGATCCCTAGAATCCTTTGTATGTGACTTAAACTCTGCTATCCCAGGGATAGAATTTACCCTTATACATAGTGAGGTTTCAGTGGAATTCTTAGACACTAGGGTTTATAAGGATAATGGGACCCTTAAAACAGATCTTTTTAGAAAATCCACTGATAGGAATACTATGCTTGCCTATGATAGTTTCCATCCAACTAGGTTAAAAGACTCACTCCCTAGGAGTCAACTCCTTAGGGTCTGTAGAATAGTGAAGGATGAAGAAATATTATCTACCAGAATGATGGAAATGGGCAACAGATTTGTTAGCAGAGGTTATCCTGAAAACCTCATTAAGGAAGAGATCTCAAGGCTTCAGAGAGAGAAGAAAATGTACAGGGATAATAATGCCCCTAAAGATAATAAAAATGGTAAAAATAAAAGTAGGAGGATGGTATTTACTTCACAATATAATTCATACAGTACTGAAGTTACTAAAATCATAAGAAAGCATTGGAATATTATTAAAAATTGTAATAGAGATATGGAGATATTCCAAAATAATCCCATTATGGCCTTTAAGAGGTTTAGAAATTTGAGAGACACACTGATTAAAAATGATTTGGGACCCTCCAAAAGTCTTAAACAAAGCCATATGGGTCAGAAATCTTATGGTTCTTATCCCTGTCTAGGGTGCTCTAATTGCCATGCAATGATAAAAGGGAAAGAATTTTCCCATCCAAGAACAGGGCATAAATATAAAATTAATGGTTATTATACATGTGAGACATCCTACGTAATCTATCTTATTAAATGCCCGTGTTCTCTTATTTACATTGGGGAATCGACTAGAAAAGGCAGGGAAAGAATTAATCAGCATAAGTCCAACTTGAGATGTGGTAATAAAGAAGCTCCTGTTTCTAATCATTTTATCCAGGCAGGCCACAACATAAGTCAAATTAGGTGGCAGATTATTGACCATGTAGGTACATTAAGAGGAGGGGGTGACAGGGAGAGGATCCTTAAACAAAAAGAAACTTACTGGATCCATAAATTAGATTGTATGTACCCTAAAGGGTTAAATAGAGAAATAGATTTATTTGTCTTTCTCTAAATGTAACAGTAAAAATTCAAAACAAAAAACATTTTCTTCAAAAAAAAAAAAAAAAAAAATTTTTTTAGTTAGTTTTGGTTTAGTTAAACACATAGGTAAAGTCACTTGTTCACTTAAACACATAGGTAAAGTTTATCAGTAAGATTGGTAAAAGGTGTCAGTAATATACTTTAGAAATATTACTATAGAAATATAAGATTGCAGTAAGACTTGTTCCTATATATTTTCTTGTTTTTAATGACACTTGTACATTCAGTGGAAACTCCTCTAGTAATTGTATTTTTGGTAACTTGAGAGTTAAATTTTATAGGATGTAGTAAAATATGACTAACACTAGAGGGAGTAATTGCTCTGTGTGAAACATTTTGTCAAATCTGTTTGTAATTAATGTTTTAATTGATCAGCCTATATACTGTGGACAGAGGCTGAAGTGTTTTGTATGCATGATTAAGGCTGTGAAGGCCGAAACGTCGCATGTAATGTGAAAATAAAGGTATTTTCTTTTACCTAATTGGTGCTGTGGATTCCATTTGTTTAGGATAAATGAGTGGCACTGGTGGAGAAGCATCCAGTTATCAAACATTTTAAGGCCATTTTCAACCAAGGCATGTGATGGAAAGAAATTCTGCTCATTGCCTAGTTGGAAAATAATGATTGCACGATGCTCCATAAGGCGGTGAATCCCCCAATTTTGGCCTGGTGTGAAATCTATGTTATCTGTAATGGGGATCATGGGGGAGGCTTTTGAAGATAGTAACGGGTTTTCCATAAGTATTTTATCCCACATTGTGTAAGTTTCCCATATTATTGTATTAAGTTTAATTGTTTGAGGTGTGATGGTTTTAGGTGCCCAGCAATTGGCCCCCATATGTTTTATCCCAGATATGTCATGTTCTAATTTAACCCATTTCTTTGTATTGTAGTTAGCAAACCAATCAATGATCCTTTGAAGGAATGTGGCTTTCCTATAATTTTTCAGGTTAGGGACTCCCAGGCCCCCATATCTGATCGGAACACACATGAGATGTTTATTGATTCTGGCTTTGCGTCTATCCCAAATGAATTCAAATATCCTAGCTTGGAGGTTTGATATATAGTTGCGGGAATAGGGATTGGTAGGGTCTGAAAAAGGTAGAGTATCCTTGGTAGGATATTCATTTTTATGGAATTTATTCTACCTAGCCAAGTGATATTTCCTGACCTCCAGGATGACATATCCGCGATTAGAGTGGGTTGGAGTGGTAAGTAATTGGTTTTAAATATGTCTTGTGGATTAGACGTGAGATATATGCCTAGGTATTTTAGTGCGGAGAGTTGGGTACGAAAGGGACATAAGTTGCTAATCTGGGTCAGGGTGATACTATTGCAGTGTATAGTTATAAGTTCTGTTTTTGTCTTATTAATCAAGTAGTTGGACACATTTTGAAATGTATCTAATTCTAACATTAACGGGGGGATAGATCTGGCTGGGTTTGTGAGGCAAAACAGTATGTCATCAGCATAGAATAGGATCTTGTGGTTGGATCTATTAATTTGTAAACCCTGGATATTCCCATTATCCCTAACCGTAGAGGCGAATGCCTCTACCACACAGGCGAAAAGTAGGGGCGATAGGGGACAGCCCTGCCTGGTGCCGTTTGATATATTAAATGGATTGGAAAGCAATCCATTGACTCTAACCTTCGCCGTCGGGTGACTATATAGCGCCATTATCTTAGATATATAATCTTCACCTAATTGGAATTTATGGAGGATTGCCCGGAGGAAGTGCCAGCAGACGTGGCCAAACGCTTTTTCCGCGTCCGCCGACACCACCACAGCAGGTATCTGATTGGTGTGGGCATAATTAATCAGGTGCAGTGCTCGCACCGTATTGTCCTTAGCTTCCCTAGATGGGATAAACCCCACTTGATCGCTATCAATAATATAAGGTAAGATTGAATTTAATCTATTAGCTAATATTTTAGCATAAATCTTAATATCTATATTTAACAAAGATATGGGTCTGAAATTTGCAGCGATGTCCTGGGATTTGCCTGGTTTAGGCAAAACCACTATATGTGCCTCTAAGGCAGACTTTGGGAAAGGGTCCTGTTCATTTATTTTATTAAATAGGTGTAACATATAGGGGGAGAGGATATCTCCAAATTTTTTATAGTACGAATCTGTGAACCCGTCCGGGCCAGGGGCCTTATAGGGGGGAAGGTTTTTTATTGCATCTTTTAATTCCTCTATTGAAATTGGGCTGTTTAATTTCTGTTTCTGTTCTGAAGAGATGGTGGGAAGTGAAATAGTAGATAGATATTTCTCTATGATCTCAGTTTTATTCTCTAAAGTCACCGAGACATCTAAACTAGAGGAAGCATTTAAGTTGTACAATTGGGCATAGTATGATCTGAATTCTTCAGCTATTTTTTCTGATGCGTGAACTAATTGCCCCTGCTTGTTTTTTAAGGATAAGATATATGTTTTATTTGTTTTTCTTTTTAATTTACGGGCCAAGAGAGGCCCACTTTTATTGTTTCCCTCATAGTATTTTTGTTGTAATTTAAGGGCTATTTTTTTGCAATCTTTGCCAATTAAGAAATTAATTTGCGATTTACACTCTGAAACCTGCCGTACTAATCTGTTATCCAGGGGGTTAATTTTTAGCTGGTCCTCCAGTTTAGCCAAGTTATCTAGCATAGAATTTAAGACTGCATTATTTTGCTTAATATGATGAGCTTTGATACTGATAAGTTCTCCTCGGATAACCGTCTTATGTGCTTCCCACAGAGATCGGACATCCGAGACTGAGGAAACGTTAATAGCAAAATATTCGCCTAGCAATTTTTCAATACGTTGTGAATATATTGGGTCTGCAAGAATGGAGTCATCTAGTCTCCAAGAAAACTGGGTGGGCTGTTTGTGTGGCCAGCTAAGGGAGCATCTCACCATGGAGTGGTCCGACCAGGTGTTAGACAAAATCTCTATCTGTGTTACTCTAGAAAAGTTGTTCACATCAACCATAAAATAATCTATGCGTGAGAACCGTTGGTGCGGGTTAGAATAAAATGTGTAGTTTGTACTATCTGGATTATGTATGCGCCACACATCGTGTACCGCCAAATCCCTTAAACTATTCTTAACTGATTTTATGACTTTGTGAGGTACTGATGATAATTTGTTAGAGTTGTCTAAAGATGGGTTGAGAGTGAGGTTAAAATCGCCACCCAATATTAAAGTGCCCTTGGCTACGTCTAGTATTAGGTTAGTTATGAGTTTGAAAAATGAGTCTTGCTTTAAATTAGGTGCGTATACGTTTGCCATTGTAATTATTGAATTATATAGCTTGCCCACAAGTACAAGATATCTGCCTGATTTGTCTGAATATTTTTTCACTAATTGGAAGGGTATATTGTTTTTTATGAGAATTCCAACCCCTTGTGTCTTTTGAGTGTTTGAAGCATAATGAGAAACCCCGAATTTATATGTAAAGGTTTGTGGTTCCTTCCCTTTCAGAAAATGAGTTTCCTGGAGGAAACCTATATCTGCCTTTTTTTTCAAAAAATCTCTGAGAGCAATATTCCGCTTTTGTGGGCTGTTAAGGCCTTGAGAATTAACTGTGAGGAATGTTAAAGGTTCTATCTCAGGGCCTGCCATCGTTCTTCATTGGGGTATGTGTAGTATGATGTTAGATGGGATGAGGTTATGTTAGGAGCTAGGAAAACATGAATGTGCTTATAGTAACCGGGAATTCTGAAGGAGCATTTTAAGATGATACTAGGACGAGCATGTACCATTAACAGTAGTACCTTTTCTGACATTAATTTCAATATATCAACTAAACTTTTGATAAATAACCATAACTTGGAAAATGCATGCACATAACATGTGTGCGCCATGTCTAAATCTAACATAGGGGGAAATGTTTAGACAGAGCCAGTACCTTAAGAAAACTGAGATTATTAGGGAAAGAAAAAGAAACAAATGAAGAAAAGAAGGGAGGATGAAAAGTAGAGAAAAAAAACATGTATAGAGACATATGCATAATAACCATATTCCCCTTGGGGACTTGGAGTATTGTTACTACATGCTTGCATTTACATCTGATTCATAACTTTTTTTTTTTTTTTTAAGTCCAGAGGAGTCCAGGTTAGGTGGAGAGTATATATGGATAAAACATTCCTATAACTCTGTATATGTATATATGCAGGTTCCCTGAGCAAATCTTAACAGCGAATATAACTAAACAATTTCATCTAAGTGGCAGTCCATCATATATATAATCGTCCATGTATCTCTGGGAACATACATATGTATGTAAAACAAAACTATAATTTTGTACTTCTTTGAGTTACCTAGGCAAACAGTTACAACAATTTTCTCAGAATGATCTAACCCTTGAAGTATTTCAGCATCTGTATCAAGTGGTGTTGTTAACGTCCGTGGTTTGGTCCGGCACACCTGGTCTGCTTTTTTTAGATTTGGGGAGCACCTTCATCCATTTTCCGAGTGAGTCTTTTTGGGGGCGATGTGTTGACGTAAGTGGTTCTTCTCTAGTGGGGACATCTGAGGGATGTGGACGTTGAAAAGTTATTCCCAGAGCCTCCGACAGAGGTTGAAGGTCTTGATCGCTTCTGTATGTGATGGTGCGGCCCTCGTGGGTGACATGTAAACAAAACGGGAAGCCCCTTCTATATTTTATTTTACGATCCTGAAGAGTCTTTGTGATGTATCTAATGTCTTTTCGTTTTTGGATTGTGGACAGGCTTAGGTCTAGAAATACTTGGAGAGTATGATCTAGGTAACGTATGGACTGAGATGAGCGGGCCGCTTGCCATATGAGTTCCTTGTCAGAGAACCTGAGAAATCTCAATATCACGTCCCTGGGGGGAGCATTTGGTGCAGGCATGGGACGAAGTGCTCTATGAGCTCTGTCTAGTTCCATCTCTTCTGCTTGTGGGTCTTGTTGCAGGTGTTTAAACAGATTTTGCAAATAATTAAGAAGATCGGCGTGTATCTCTGATTCTGGTATGCCTCTTATCCGTAAATTATTATGGCGACCTCTGTTGTCTAAATCTTCTAATTTTTCTTGTAGTTCTTCAATTTGAGTGTTTTGTACATTCACCTGAGTGGATATATTATCAAATAAGGTATTAATAGTATCTTGGGTATCTTCTACATATTCTATTCTGTTCCCAATATCTCTTATATCCTTTTTCATAGAAGAGAGTTCTGTTGTGATTATATTTTTGAGGGCATCAAAATCGGCCTTTGTGGGGAGGTTAGCAATGTCCGCTTTTAATTGACTGGCATAGTCTGGTGTCTGAGGTATGTAGGGGTCAGGATTGTCTGCATCCTCTGTGTTGTCATTGCTGGGGTTTTGAAAAAAACTACTGACTGTAGCTTGCTGAGATGACTGTTTATTCAGCCTGTCTGTTTTAGGGCCCTTTTTGCTGGCCATCTTTTTCTCTTTGTCTTTACTCAATTTATAATGTGTATTTTATATATTTTATTTTTTGTTTTGATTTCCTTTTCTTTTTTTTGTCCCCCTTTTTTTTTATTTTATCTTTATTTATTTTTTTCTTTATTTTTTGTGAACTGTGTCTCTTTAATATGTATTTCAATTAGGATGAGGCACCGGATAAGAGGTTGTGTGTCTTAATATACAGAGACCAAACCTGGTGTTATAAAAAGTGGCAGTTTATCATACCTGGGTTGCTTATGGTTTCTGAGTTCCTTCCTTGAGCTCTGCAGTATGGCGGGAAGTAAGATTTATGGCCTGCAAGGTAACGGAGCGCCGTGGCACTGTAAGACTCAGAGAGATCAATGTGCAGTGTCAGATGACGATCACCCTGCGCCTCCGCTACAAGCCTGCTACTCACTAGCACCAGTGACTTCCGATGCTTACTTTACCGGTCCGAGGTATCTGCGCAGCTATAAGCAGTAACCGGAAGCCAAGAGGTCAGGTTGGGCCCCTATATTTGTTATAACAGCTTGCCGCAATAAATGCAAACCGCTCTTAGCTCTTAGATATGCAGCTTATTGTTCATCAAAGTGGAGGTTGGGTGCCCTTTTAGAATAAGTTCTGTCCCTTGTAAGGCATATAGGCAGGTTTTTAGCGCTGTCAAACTCGGAGCTTCAGTTACGTGTGACCATCCACTTCCATGTTCATGCTCCGCCCCTGGGGGAGTTCATGCTTTTTAACTAATGTTAGCCTTACTTTATTCCATGATCCATTGGGCTTAAGGTATCATTTGCCAGGTGCACAAGGTTTGCTCCTGGGAACCTACCCACTCTGCTGCTTGTGCAATGCTACCAATTGCATGCCAGCAGGGGCTGTCAATCATCCTGATAGGATTTGCAGCTTAATAAATGGGACTCATTTTTTTTATTTAATGTCCTTTGAAACATTTATAATTTAATTGACCTTTTCCATTATTTCATATAACAGATGGAGCAAGTAAACATATGCACATGACTACCGAATCACGTTGTTAGTATGAAAAATCTGGTTGTGTGCAAAGTGTTAGTGTTAGATCAGACAAATGGTATGTGAGACTGACTTGCTATATTTATTGTATGTGACATTGAACAGGTGTTAAGCATAGCAGGTTTAGATACACTGTGGGATAATAATATGTACTCATATTACAAGCCCATAGTTCTTGTTTTTCTGTGCAAACTCTAATATAGTGTGCGCTAACATCTGCATGTTGGATAGCACAGGTGCACTAATTCCAAAGATAAGGGGGCAGTCTGCAGAGGCTTAGATACAAGGTAATCACAGAGGTAATTTGTATATTAATATAATTGTGTTGGTTATGCAAAACAAAGGGATTATCTATCGGTTTAAACAACAACAATTCTGGAGTATACTGTCTCTTTAAACATCATTCAGAATGTGATGGATACAAATAAAGCCTGTCAGAATTAGGTTATAATGTGCTAGCTGCTAGAGTGTGATTTATTGCTAAATTTATTGCAGTAGGTCTCAAGTGCCTCTGGTATTTTAACATGATTTTACTGCAATATGCTGTCAAACTCATATACTGTATATTTTGTATTGCTCCTTATCAAAGTAAGGGGTGCAACTAGACCTGAGACCCAGGGCAAAGACTGTGGCAGAGCCCCCATTTCAATATAGCCTCTTCTGGCTGTTTTGCAATCAAAGGAATATAGGAGTAATAGAGCTGTTTCTCTGTGACTGTGAATAATCGTTCTCCTCTGGTCAGTCCAAACCAGAGAATATGCACAGCTTTTCCGTTTAATATGGTACAAACTTCTAAAGGCAAATCCATACACTTTCTGTACACTGTGTGCCTTGTTTATAGCGGGGAGCACATAGAGGGGCTGAACATAATGCAGATGGAGCTAAGGCTCCAATAGCCACCCCCTGTAGCAACACCACTACTAATTGCAAGGGTTCTCTAGTTGAGTTGGCTCGGTCTCAGTTGAGACCTCTGAGACCCCTTTAATTACGCCCCTGAGTTACTCATACCATATGATTCATTCTATTACTAAAAACCTTTAATACTGAATTTGTAAATTCATGCTCAAAGGTAACAAATGTAAAAACAATGTAAAAAAAAAAGCCTCTACTTTATAGAAGGGTAAATAACAACCAACCTTTCAATTTAAATCAGGAAATAAAATTAAGATTATTGCTATTTAGTAAGAAATTCATGCCCTAAAAGTACAAATTTTAAGAAAAACACAGCTAACACACTGTCCAAATGAAGGAGAATTCCCATTGTTAAGATACTGGAATATGGTGACTGAACAGGAAACAGAAAATTAAAAAAATGCACTCACTATTCCTCCCTCAGCCTATGCATACCCACGTAGTACCTTAGGCTACCTCCAATGTCTCATATTCCCCCTACTACAACTTCTACCTCCCAAAAAAAATCTTTAAAATTATTTTATTCATTCCATTGTGTTTCTTCCAGCTGCAACAGCAAAGTTCCTAGCAATCCCCTTCCTCACTATTGGGCTGATGTTGAACTGATGCTCATTGCTATTTATAATTTTTATTGAAAAATCAATATGGATAGTCAGCTTGCGGCATCTTCTGCCTGGATAATCTGTCATTTATCAGTAAGAATATAATTAGCCAAGTTATATCTAGATTTATTCAAATGTTAGGGACACTTAGAACAAAATGAATAAAGAGTTAGAAAATAAAAAAAATACCTCAGAATTAAAGGAACAGTCAAGTCAAAATTAAACTTTCATGATTCAGATAAGGCATGCAATTTTAAACAACTTTGCAATTTACTTTTATCATCACATTTGCTTTGTTCTCTTGGTATTCTTTGTTGAAAGTTAAACCTAGTTAGTCTCATAAAATGATTTCTAAGCAGTTGAAGGACGCCTCTTTTCTCTGCGCATTTTGACAGGTTTTCACAGACAGACAGTGCTAGTTCATGTGCCTCTTATAGATAACATTGTGCTCACTCCTGTTATTTGTGAGTCAGCACTGATTGGCTGAAATGCAAGTCTATCAAAAAAACTGATAAGTGAGCAGTCTGCAGAGGCTTAGATACAACGTACCTTGATGACTCAGAAAATTATTTGTCTGATGATGGGGGTAAAAAATGAGCTACCTGCTACTACTATAACTGCAAAAGACAGAATAATGGTATTAGATTTGTAAAGGAAAGTTATAACTCAAAACTCTGGTAGACCAACAGAATTGTCCAAACCTGTTAATCCCATTCAGAACAAATATTCCATGATTGTGTCTAAACATAGGGATAGAAGTAAAAGTTTGTTTTTTTTTCTAGATCCAAAGGTCATTGGAGGAGGGGGAGAGAAAAGACAGGTTTTCAAAAAGAGCCAACGGTGATATCATCTGACACAAGGGACAAATATCAACAATTAGCCGTTATTGATTTGTCTCATAGATCCCTTTCAAAAGAGGAGATTTATGTGCTTAATGTAAGTTTGGATTTTGTTCCTTCAACTAATTTAAATTTATTCAACACCAAGATAGTTGTCAACAGACTTAGGGGTCGTTTCCATTGAGCCGTTAAAAATGGAGCCGTATACTTACATATCATGGATAGGTAGATTAACAGCCCTCAAAATGTCATTTTTGCCCAAAATTACATACCTTTTTAGGTGTCTCCCAATTAGAGTCCCTGGTTACCTACTGCATCAGTTCCAGAGTGAGTTCACAAAATATATTTGGGAACATAAAACCCCTAGAGTGACACGCAAAATTTTTCAGAGCCCCTTGCATCGCGGAGGGATAGCCTCCCCTTCTATTTTTTCCCTATTACGAAGGAGCAATGCTAACACATATCACACAATGGGGGGCAATACAATCACCCAGTAAATGGAAAGTCATAGAACAGGCTTCACTTTCATACCACATAAATTTACCGGACTTAATCTGGATCTCCTCACGCACGCCAAACCCGAAACATTACAAATCCTATCATATGCGAATGTCTCGCTATGTGGGACAAAATTAGACACTATTTCCATATTGCCCCACACCCCTCACCGATCACATCCCTTACTGGCCTGCTCCTAGGTCTACCCGACTCTCACCCCCAGAGATGGATGCAAATAGGAGTGCAAGTAGTTTCGGACCTATGGTCCTCCCCCTCGACCCCTCGCTTTCTCACCCTAGAAGAACTTAAAACCGACTCCTTATTACCCCAATACATGACATTTGAATATACCAGATTGAGGAGCTTTCTGACCAGTTGGGGTTTTAAGCCCGAATTGTCTCGCCCCCACACATTAGGGGAAAGTACTTGGCAGCAGGGCAATAGACTATGCAGACCTCTGTCTCTGCATTACTCCCTAATAGGCAACACAGACAGTGAAAATAAGCTATCTCATTTACTTAAATGGGAATCATACTTAAATAACACAATTTCCCAGCAAACATGGCAACTTACCATTACCCTCACCAGAAAGGCCTTACACTGTGTCACACTTTTTGAAACGTTTTATAAGTTGTTAACACACTGGTACTATATACCTACAAGACTTATTAAAATGTACGGATCTACCTCACCCCTGTGTTGGCGTAATTGCGGACAGATAGGGGACACCCTGCACATATGGTGGGACTGTCCTAAATTGACCCCTTTATGGAACACTTGCTTCCGGGTATTATCTGGCCTAGGTATAACATTTCCCAAATCCCCTTCCAATGCTCTTCTCCACATTGGTACACGTCCCTTGCCCAAACACCAGGCATACCTATGTATATACCTTTTAATGGCAACCAAAGCGGCAATAGCCAAGGCTTGGAAAAGTACGACCCCTCCAAGATGGCCCATGATAATAAATATGATGGCATACATCTACACGATGGAGAAAAGTATATTCCACACCCTCAATGAAGCGGACTTATTTGAACTTATCTGGACAGACTGGGGCACGCGCTATGACACTACCTGGACACCCAATGTCATAACTCAATCATAACGGTTATTTTAGCTCAACTTCAAATATCATTAATAAGGCTGACATCCCTTTTCTCTCTCCTTCCCCAACCCACCCTTTCCCTCCATTTCATACCCTTCCCCACCCATACCAAAATGTCATCAGTCATTATAGTTACAACATATATGCACATAGGTGATATTGTATACGCTTTTAAATGTTTATATGCTTAAGCTTTAGGGGCCTGGGCACCCTGTATACTTCTGTTCATATTGATTATTATATCAGATCCCTATATTTACACTAATAAAAGTTTTTGAAACTCCCAAAGAAAAATGGAGCCGTAAGCTACCGAAGTTGCCGGCAGCTAAAAGTAAGAAACATTTAGTACCAGGTTTCCATTCAAATAGCACATTGCATGCATCGGAAGACCGCTCCGCACGTCCGGGAAGAAGATGCCCCCGCAATGGATGAAAATGTCGCCGCCTGAATGAAGACTTGTCGCCGCATGGATGAAGATGGATGTCCAGACTTCAGGAACGGTGAGTACATTTTTTGGGGTTAGTGTTAGGTTTCAATTTTATTTTTTGGGGTGTTTTTTTTTTAGGTAAAATCGCCTGCCCAACTCTGTTGGCTGTTGTTGCTTCTACTTCACACTAATAGCACTTAAAGATTACAGGGACAGAAATTTCATAAACAGATTAATGGAAAAGATGGCATCCAATGACAGTGCCACATTTAAAGTCACTGAGCTCTACAGTATGACCAATTGTACTGCCAGTGTTTGCCTATGGAGATTTCATGGCTATGCGTTGGATTTTTTAAAAAGATTTGTAGTAGTAACAACATAGGAACATGTTCATTCACAGTAAAAATAAAATACATATGCAAAGGTATTAATTAGACCATACAGTAGATAATGCGGTCATCAATTTGCAAGTATCATGGAATGTACACGTAATAACAGGTGTAATGAACATATAGATATGAAACCTCTATTTTATATTATTTACTCTCCTTATTACACAAATGGTCACTTTTGGACACCAAACAAACTTATATATAAAAAAGAGGCTAGTTGGGAGAATATAGAGCAATGATATAGATATATGTGTAAGTATATATTATGATGGGGTCAGTTTTTGGACCCTAGTATATAGATGTAATAGTAAGACACATTTTAATATTCAGCGGGTAAGCACCACTTAAAGTTTATTATATAAGGATAAGAATAAATAGCATCAAATAAAGTATACCACTTTAGTATATAAAATATACACATATTAGTTGAGAAAGGATGTGGTATAGGGAATAGATTTAAATAAAGTAGTAAAATATAAAGAAACTCTTAAAAACTGAAACATCTAGAGGCAGTGATAATAAACATGGCTCTCCTAACTCAGATTAATACATATATTTCATGATCTACTATGAAGTTATTAATTTGTAATAAGGTATAGGAGATAATGTGAGAAGAACAAAGCAGTGTAAATATTTCTATGTATACAAGGGTCCAGGGTAAACCACTCAGGTCCGCAAGACCTCGCTGAATACAGAGAGCAATACGCTCTTCGTATTCAGCATTGCACCAGCAGCTCACAAGAGCTGCTGGTGCAATGCCGCCTGTATAAAGCTGCTGTTTATAAGAGAGGCTCTCAGACTCCAATTGCAGTTTTAACAAATTTATTAAAAGAACATCTTATAACAGAATGCATAAACTTCAGCTCTTGTTACAGTTAATGTCTGTGTAGCTGCCTTACTCATCAACTACTTCCTGCTGAACTGCAGTGTAACATATATTAAACTTCCCCCCTGGAACCAAACACATCTTTTTTGGTTCCATACATATTGATACATCTTTTCCCTTTTTGGGGAAATGGCAAAAGCTATCTCTTTTAATTATTGTAGGAATATGGATCCTGAGATGCAGTCTTTCATTGTGCTAAATATTAGTTCACATAGTCATTTAGATATTCTGGTTTTCGGATACATCTCCCACTTCTAGTCTGGGTGTTTCTGGATCCCTGTGGTTGTTCTGACAGGACTCTGTTGTCATCCTGCAGTCTTTTCGTGTCTGATATTTCACTGTTTATTTCTTCTTGTCCTTTTTCTTCAGAGTTATTTGTCATTAATGGCTGGTTTGTATTCTCAATGTGAGATTCCTCTTGGGTGCTAGTTTGGGTCTTTGCTGGAGGCCTGTAGCGTCCAGTGCCTCTCAGATGCCTCCTATTTCTCCTCAGGACCTGTCCTGACTCTGTCACCACTTCATATGACCTAATTCCTACAGGAGCTCTTAGGCAAGCCTTCCGCCACTCTTTTCCTTGGTTTGTTTGCGGTTGTACCCACACCTGTTCACCAACATTTAGAGGCCGCAGGTCTTTGGCTCCCTTGTTATATTGAGCAGCTTGCAATGATTTCTGCTTCCTGCACAGGATTTGGTGCCTGTCATTCATCACCTGATCCTGTATTAACAGACTCCCTCTCATTGGAAGTAACGATTTGGTCCTTCGACCCATCAGTCTTTGAGCAGGACTGCACTCCATGCCTAGTGTTGGTGTGTTGCGATGATCCAAAAATGCTAGATAAGGATCATTTTGAGAAGCTTTTTGCAGTAGTCTTTTGGCTGTCTTTACTGCCGACTCTACTTTTCCATTGCTTTGAGGGTATCCTGGTGACGAGGTAATGTGGTCAAAGTCCCAACCCATACTGAAGTCTTTAAACTCCATTGAAATAAACTGTGGTCCATTATCAGAACATACCGTGTCTGGAATTCCATATCTGGCAAAATGGGCCTTTAATTTTCTTATTACTGTAGTAGAGTCATAGTCCACTGTTATTAAATACTCCTTTCCTTGGAATGTGAACAAATCAATGCCAAGCTTTTCCCACGGTCTCATTGGGATCTCATGAGGAACGAATGTCTCTTTCTGTTGTTTAGTATCAAATGAACGGCATATGTCACATTGGTCGATATATTCTTTTAGCTGTGCATTCATTCCTGGCCAGTAAATACTCTCCCTGGCTCTGCGTAGACATCCTTCCACACCAAAATGTGAAGAATGTATTCGAGACATAATATCTGTTCGGAGATCAGATGGAATAACTACTCGCTCACCTTTGAATAGAACACCATCCTGTACACTCAATTCATCACGTATGTGGTAGAATGGTGAAGCCTCTAGGGGTACCTGTTCCTTAGCATGAGGCCAGCCACTCATCACAATTCGCTTTACTGCTTGTAAAGTCTTGTCTTTTTCTGTGCTCTGTTGTATAGCAACAAGTCTCCTGTTTGAGATGGGTAGATATTGGAGCATGTTTATAGTTTCAATCTGGTACTCCACAGAACCCTCCATGGAACCTTCTTCTAAATAAGCCCTACTTAATGTGTCTGCCACCACCAGAGACTTCCCCGGGCAGTATCTGATACATGCATCATACATCTGAAGCTGTAACATCCAGGGACGTGCACTCATAGGAGGCAGGGGAGGCAGTGCCTACCCTGCCATATGTGGCCAAAGCTTAATTAAATTTTAATTAAAACAAAAAAAAAAGTAAAAAAAAATATTTCTCCCCCATGTAATGCTATGGAGAGGCAGGTACAGGAACGCTTCTCTCCATTGCAGTACATGGGTCAAGGAAAAGCTGTGCTGCAGCGCCACCTGTGTTCTGTCAATATATTAGCAGCACAAATTGGTAGCAATAAGAGGCACCCCTCTTGATGCCTCCTAGCAAGTGAAGGATATATAGATTAATCAGAAAGAGGATGCAATGAGCAGGGTCATGTGACACAACTGGAAGCTGAGGTAACCTAAGAACATTTGACACCAAGCAGAAGAGTAAAGTAGTATTCTACATATCTTGTGATTCACAAATTGTGTTCAGATACAGCTCATTAACAGGGGGGGACAGTAAGTGAGCATAACCCAATACTGACAGGAAGTCAAAGGGTCAATTCAAATTTAAACCCAGGACATACTTGAAAACGAGAGAAATCTCAATGTATCTTTCCTGGTAAAATATTTTATAAATAATAATAAAAATAAATAAATCCATAATTTAAAACCCAGAGTTTGAAGTTAAGTGTGCAGTGTCCACATTGTTTAAATTAAAGTTTTTGACATTGAATATTGCCTCCCTTTTTATGGTTATTTCATTTAATTAGGTACAAACTCCGTATAGGTTATGTCTGTTCAGTCAGAGGATGCAGTATCTATTTTTATTTTTCTCTGTGTCTCCATTTATTTTAAGACTGCTGTTAACTTGTAATTCACAAATCAATTGAAAGCTGTTGCATTGTGTTTTTAATATGTGCTGCTTTTATACAAGTTTATATTAATAAAAAGGAGATAACTAGTCATTTAAAAAATATATGTAATTATTGCAGTTAAATGTTTTTAGAAATAATGCCACTGTAAAGTAACTGGTTAAACACATAGTCAAAGGGAGACATTTAAAATTAAACTTTCATGATTGAAGTAGAGCATGCTATTTTAATAGACTTTTCTATTTATTTATATTTTGAGAATTAACATCAACTGTTACTGGCCCCATGTCAGCAAATCAAATTAGTTTTTGAAAGGAACATGAAAGTCATAATTACATTTCCATCATTCAGATAGAAATTGCACAAAAAAAAACAAAAAAAAACTTAATATTTTACTTTTATTATTATGCACTTCATTCTTTTGGTATCCTTTGGTGTCCTTTGTTGAAGAGCATACCTAAGTGGGATGTGCAGCAGCTGTGTTGGCAGTATTGATAACTTGTCCTTTGTGTAAAACTTGTATGGTAAATTATTTCTATTTTTACAATACAGTAGTGAGTAGAGAAGAGATTGTGTAGCATTCTAATTGCTTAGTAAATGGCACTGTGCCACAGAATTGTGTGAGTGTGTATGTGAGCAGAGTGTGTGTGGGTGTCAGTGAGCAGAGTATGTGTGCTTTATTCTCCAGGTAATCAATACATTTCCGATGAGCTGGTACTTTAGTGCAGTGTTTCTCAACAATGGTCCTCAAGTACCCCCAACAGGCCAGGTTTTCATTATAGCTGAATCAGTGCACAGGTGAAGTAATCAGCTGATGAGTAACTCAGTGGTTACTAACTTGCTCTCACCCATTACCTGATTATGTCCCCTGTGCACTGGTTTAGCTATCATTTAAACCTGCCCTCTTGGGGGTACTTGCGGCCCTCTGTACATGTGTTTCTCCGGCGTATCATATCTAGTGCCTCACCAGCCTCTGACCCCACTGTACGTCACTGGTAACATCATACGCTGAAGACGTCTTGGTGCTTTAAGTAAGGGTTTTTTCATGATGCTTTCAAGGGGCTTATGGTCTGATTGTACAGCTACTGTCTGCCCAAATGTGAATTGGTGAAATTTTTCCATTCCAAATAGGACTGCTAATAGCTCCTTCTCTATTTGTGCATAACCTTGCTCTGTCTCTGTCATTGCTCTGCTTGCAAAAGCGATTGGTTGTTTACCTTGCATCAGTGCTGCTCCCAGACCTTTCTCTGATGCATCACATTGAAGTTCTAAAGGTTCGTCTGGGTTATAATATTTAAGCACTGGTGCACTGCTGATTTTTGATTTGATCTGCTGAAATGCCTCTTCCTGCACCTCTGTCCATTCCCACACTGTACCTTTCTGGGTTAGTTGTCGCAGTGGTTCACCTGCATCTGAGAGGTTTTCACAAAACCTAGAAAGATAGTTCACCATCCCCAAAAATCTCTGTACTCCTTTAACATCTGAGGGTCTGGGCATTTCAGTGATGGCTTTTACTTTATTTGGATCTGCTTGAAGTCCCTGGGCTGATAATAAGTGACCAATATATGGCACTTCTGTTTTCCTTAGCTGAAATTTTTCTGGATTTAATTTGATGTGTCTTTCTCTACAACGATTTAGTAATTTCTTCAACTTTTGATCGTGGTCTTGAATAGCTTCCACATCGGTATCGCCTTCTCCTACAATCAGAATATCATCTGCAATGATCCTGATACCTGGTAGCCCTTCCAGTGCATGATTTAGTTTTCGCTGGAACACTTCTGGGGCTGGGCTAATACCCATAGGCATTCGAACCCAGCGGTATCGGCCAAAAGGAGTAGAGAAAGTGGTCAAATAGCTGGATTCTTCCTCTAATTCAATATGCCAAAATCCACTCTTGACATTGCATACTGAAAAAATCCTTGCTTTTGCTAGGTCAGGGAGAATATCATCAATTGTTGGCAATGGATAGTGGCTCCTTTTCAAGGCCCTATTCAGAGGCTTAGGGTCAATGCAAATTCTTAACTTCCCTGATGGTTTTTTCACTACCACCATACTGCTAATCCAGTCTGTACTTCTCTCTACAGGAGTTATAATGCCCTGTTTTTCTAAACTGGTAAGCTCCTCTCTAAGGGGTTTGAGTAATGACACAGGAACCTTTCTTTTTGGAAGTCTAACAGGCTGTACAAGAGCATCCACTTCCAATTTTAGTTTTCCTTCTAGACAGCCTACTCCTTGAAAAATATCTGCATACTCTTTATTGATGGCTGACCAGCCCCACACAGTGGCATCTGGGTGGTTGCTGTCTTGTTCAACGTTTAGGATATTTTGGTGTTGCACTGAGATCAGATCCATAGCTTGTATAGCTCTACTTCCTAGTATAGGATTACACACCTCTGTGTCAATTACAACAAACTCAGCCTGATATAACGTTTGGTTGCATGGGTTTCTTATTTTGAGCTTACATACCCCTATTGGTTTCAGTGTGCTCTTATTATACATCCTTAGCATTTTATCACAATGTAAAATTTTAGATTTGTCTTTCACCAACCTTGCTGGAATGACATTACAGTCTGCTCCACAATCCATTTGGAATCTAACAGCTTGTTGGTCAATTAGCATAGTAGCAAACAAAGCTGATGGAAATTTGCTTGCTGTTTTCTTAAATGTACAAATCTGAAAAGCTGGTTCCAAGGTCAGACCCAGAATGTCTTCATATTCCTCTAAGTCTTCAGTCTCTCTATAGACAGCTTGTACTGTTGGCTTTCTTTGTTGTGTATTGGCACGGCACTGGCTAATAAAATGATTTGCTTTACCACACCCTTTACATTGCTTTCCAAATGCTGGGCATTTTTCTTTCAGTTTCTCATGATGCTTTCCACAATAGATACACTGTATTGTCTTGTCTGGAATCATTGTCATTCTGTTATGACCCTTCCTAAAGTTGTAACTTGTGTCCATCCTATGGACTGACACTGCACTGGTGCTGGAACTCTCAATGATCTTCGCCCTCTCTTTAGACAGCTCAGCAGCTCTACCTATTTGAATACATTTTTCCAGTGTTAAATCCACTTCTCTCAGTAGGCATTCCCTAAGTTTAGAGTCTCTTGTGCCACATACAATCCTGTCCCTGATTAATGAGTCTCTTATATTACCAAAGTTGCAAGTGGCTGCCAGTGTACGCAGATCTGTGACATAAGCATCTATTCCTTCATCTTCCCTCTGACATCTTGAAAAAAAATTATATCTTTCCACAGTCTCATTTTGCTTTGGCTCACAATAATCATCAAATGCTTTAATTAGCAGAGCTAGTGTGGGAGCTGCTGCTTCTGTGAGAAGGGTGACTTTTACCTCTCTGCCTTTTTCTCCAATTAAGTACAGAAACAACTTTACCTTCATCTCCTCTGGTTTGTCAGCCATGATTAGGTCTGTGTATAAAAGAATGTCTTCTTTCCATCTCTTCCATGCCTGAGACAGATTCCTTGCCTGAAAATCCAGCAGACCTGGTGGTTTTAAACCTTCCATATCCTCTTTTGGTGTATTTCTCAAATAACATCCGCTCCCACCATATATAAAGTTGCTGTTTATAAGAGAGGCTCTCAGACTCCAGTTGCTGCTTTAACAAATTTATTAAAAGAACATCTTATAGCAGAATGCATAAACTTCAGCTCTTGTTACAGTTAATGTCTGTGTAACTGCCTTACTCATCAACTATTTCCTGCTGAACTGCAGTGTAACATATATTAAACTCCCCCCCTGGAACCAAACACTATCTTTTTTGGTTCCATACATATTGATACACCGCCCCCTGCAGACTCGCGGCCAATCAGCCACCAGCAGGGAGGCGTCAATCAACCCGATCATATTCGATCGGGTTGATTTCTGGCGATTCCTGTCCGCCTGCTCAGAGCAGGCGGACAGGGCTATGGAGCAGCGGCCTTTAGACCGCTGCTTCATAACTGCTGTTTCTGGCGAGTCTGAAGACTCGCCAGAAACACGGGCCCAGAAGCTCCCTACGGAGCTTGTTAAATGGGCCCCTAAGTGTATCGTAAGCTAGTGCCAAGTAGGTTAACATGCTTATCCGTTGACTTCATAATATATTTATAGAGAAAATGATAGCTGAGTGTAGAGGAACCCATATTGTCATAACATAATTGTCACAGTAGGAACAAAAAAAAAAACCTGTTCAAGTATATTAACTAGATCCTTGACAGCTTATACTATAATATGATCTTGGAGACCCTATTTACACGTGACCAGCAAAATTTATAGCAGGTGCGTGTTCAAAGGGGCTCAGCTCTATCAGACTGTTCTTTTAAACATAAATTGACAACTTTTTTGTGAACATTTTAGTCCTTGGCATTCCTACAATAAACATTAATTGCTGGCTAGGAGTTAAGTAATTTGTGTCCCCAAGATCTCCGGATGAAATTGATGGACCTTCTTCTATGGTAGTAATTAAACTACAGGTATCAACAGGATCCAAAGTTTAGAAAGCACTCAATGGACTTTGTAAATAAGAAAAGATTATTTTATTCCAAAGTTAAAAGTTCATGACGTTTTGGGTACCGGTCCTGTCCCTTTGTTGAATAATTACAACAGGACAAAACATGTATACCACTACCCACACCAAACCCCCCTTATATACAATACTATACCACAGTAATCAACCAATAATACTTAGCCCTGATAGATTACCGCCACCGTGTGTACCGCCACAACACCAGTGTCGCAATGACAACATCCTAGCGTAATGCGCCCTGATTCGGCAAAGCGCACATGAAGAGGGAGGAGTCAGCACTGACAGCTGTCAGAAAATACTGTGTCACGTAATCTCAATAACACCGTAGCGTTCCGCGAATTAACAGACATCTGGAGAAAGAGATGTGCTGTGGTCTTGGGGACATGTACCTGGACTGTTATATTCATGCACACATTGCCCTGGAAGGAACCTCCACTATGGCTATCTCTGGTGTTATGTTTCTACCATATCCGAGCAAACATGAAGAATCATATAAGTCCAAGATGTATAGCAGTGTAAACAGTTTATATAAGTTATCTCTAAATTTAGTGTATAGCTTTTTTAATTTTGTTTTACTTAGCCGGCATGTAAATTGTTAGATGCTATAGAGCACATGAAGCTGTTCATTAGCATAACGCTACAGTGTTATTAAGATCATGTGACACAGTATTTTCTGACAGCTGTCAGTGCTGACTCCTCCCTCTCCATGTGCGCTTTGACGAATCAGGGCGTCGCGCTAGGATGACGTTATCGCGACACTGGTGTTGTGGCACTGCACACAGCGGCTGTAAACTATTAGGGCTAAGTATTATTGGTTGATTGTTGTGGTATAGTATTGTATATAAGGGGGGTTTGGTGTGGGTAATGGTATACATGTTTTGTCCTGTTGTAATCATTCGACAAAGGGACTGGACCAGTACCCGAAACGTCATGAACTTTTAACTTTTGAATAAAATAATCTTTTCTTATTTACAAAGTCCATTGCATGCTTTCTAAACTTTGGATCTATATATATATATATATATATATATATATATATATATATATATATATATATATATATATATATATACAGTATATATATATATATATATATATACTGTATATGCTACGGTTTTCTATGAATAACACATATCTTATTTTTAACATTCTTTAAACTGTAAATCGTGGCCCTGCTGCCTTGCTACATTTTATCTTCCTAAGAGTCCCTTAAACAAGATTACCCCTTTATAAATGGGCTTTTAAAGGGAAAGTGCCTACATTACTGAGCTCACAGTCACTAAAGTGTGTTCCAGATTACAAGTTCACTAATGTAGGCGTAGGCACTATGAAAGGCACTCAATCAACAAGGCATGTCTCCTATAAAAACCTGGTCACAAAAGCTTTTATATATAATAATATTATTGTTTTTTACTTGAACTTCAGCATATTTTAGTAATTTGCTAACAAACCTAATGCAGTCAAATTATACAAAAAGATATAAAATCTCAGTGTCCCATGTTAAAATTCTGGCAGGACCAACTCTGTGTTATTTCCTTGGGGACAATTTATCAAGCAGTCAAGCTGCTTATTCCGTGCGAGCCTTCAGGCTCACCGGAATCAGGAGTTAAGAAGCAGTGGTCATAAGAGCGCTGCTCCTTAACTCCTCCGCCACCTCTGAGGTGGCGGACAGCAATCATCCCGATTGGGATGATTGACACCCCCTGATAGCGGCTGATTGGCCGTGAATGTGCAGGGAGATGGCATTGCACAAGCATTTCACCAGAAATGCTTGTGCAATGATAAATGCCGACAGCATATGCTTTTAGGCATTTATCTAAGTGGAGCGGACATGATCCACTACAGCAGATCATGTCCGCCCGCACATTGATAAATCGGCCCCTATAAGTTCAATGAACTGAACATAATTAAATTAAGTTATAATAGCTGTCATTTATCAACTACGCATTATTGATTAAAATCTTTGCACATACCGTTACAGGTCAGATGTGTCATAATAATGGCAGTTACCTACCTAGTGTGATCACTGTATGGAGCCAACGGAGCAACTATCCCCTAAAGACAGCACACAACACACATACACATTTTTAAATGAGGGATCTCATATCCCTTTAGCTAACAGATGATTGCCATAAAAATTACAATCATCTGTCAAAAAAGAAAGATATTGTATACCTGCTCATTTTCTGCGTAAATAGCCAGATCGTACATAAATGTTGGTGTTTTTGCAAAAAGAATTGATGTTAAATGTGGGACAATAAAACTCGTGTGCTGCTATTTATGTAAAACACAGACATTTTTTTTTTTTTTTTTTTTAAAGTGTGTTTTTTATGATGGTGGTGTTTTCCATATTATTTTTTTTCTGCAAACAAATCATTTTCTTTAAACGATTAGTCCATTAAAAAAAGAGGTATAATTTATGTGGGTAACAAACAGAAAAAAAATAGATGAAACTTTAGCTTTAGCAAATCTCTAACTCTATCTGTCCTGTATGCACTTATGGATTGGGTAGTAGGTGGTGCAGGTACAGGGGATTTTTCTTTACAAGTAAAAAAGGTTCCTCACAACCTTCCAGTGATGCAGTTTCACAAGTTCATTAGGAATAGAAAGCTTTAGTGATGTATATACACAATGTTCGAGTGTATAAATGCAGTATACTTGCAGGTACTGTATAAAGTTCTGGTGTCAGCGATGTCGAGAAAAGAAACAACAGTGTTTATTTTAAAAACAGTTAACACGTTTCAATGCACAATGCGTCTTTCTCAAGAGCAATTTAAAAGGCTTAAAAACAGCTGACATATTGCTGACACCAAAAACTTAAATACACAATTGATATGTTCCAACTTCCGGTCTAACAGAAGATGGACTCACAAGTAAAAGACATATTTCCCCACAAGAATTAACAAAGACAGTTTATTTCCAATGAATGAATTTTCCTCCTGTTTGTGTGTATACTTACAAATGAGCACCTACATTAAATGAATCTGTTTTTTATGAATAGGAGGGGCTAATACCCCATTAAAAGCACACCTCTAGTAAGGAGGATTAGATCTATGACTACGGCCAACGACCGAAACGCGCAAGATCCGCTTTGCGCTCACTCAGCTGAAGCCTCCACTTTAATGCCTTTTAACTTGTTTGAATAAAGACTACTGATTTTATCTTACTGGGAGTTGAGATCCGAATCTTTCTTTTTGAAGTTTATTTCCAACCAATGAAAGATATTTCTTCAAAGCTTATTATTATTAGAAAATTGTTAATTTGTACTAAATATATATTTTTCACTAAGAATAAATCCAAGAACAACTTAAACAGAATTCAGATTCAGCGTGTCCCAAACAATAACATCTTGTGGGACTACCATGGGAGGCAGACAAGATTTTATACATGCACCACTATTATTGGTATAAAATATTTACTTTGGATAAATGAGTATGAATTGAATTATTATTGTTATGTTGAGTTAATTTGAAAATAATACATCTGTTAAGTATGATTTGAACAGGCAACAAGCCTAAATGTAAAGCCCGGGATTTGTAACGTTATAAAATGTCTGTAATTTGAAAAGAATTTCAATAAACAGATGTTTAAAATAATAATAATAAAAAATATATATATATATATATATATATATATATTGATAATACTGCATTCTCATTTGGTGAAAATAAAACCATTAGCCTATCACAGAACCGGAAACAATTAAAAAAATAGTTCCCATTCAAGTAGTCCCAGAGGATAGAGTTCCCAATCAGGTCTGGACTCTGGACCATTATCAAAGCGATCACATGAAGTCCGTTTGGCCAATCCAGGAATAACTTGTCAAAACCTTTGTTTACTTAATTCGAGTCCAATGAAATTTCCAAAGAACAGCATGTCAAATGAACTTCATTTAAATAGCAATCTGTAAATAAAATTAGGGAAAATACATAGCGGTATTAGTGAACAGATATCATATGAGGTTGATGTAACTATAGACATTAGAAAAAGTGAATACAATAAACAGATAACGTGCAATTTGCCATTCTAAAATATTTCTAAACTAAAAACTAATATCATTTGATTACTTATGGAGTCAAGAACCACATTTTTTTATATATTAAATTTAGTGAAAATTATATGCCTAAAGCACATAAAAATCAGAATAGTGTCACTGTGTTCATAATCAATAAACAAATTTATACCAATTAAAGAGAAATTATCTAAATGTGAACTAGAATAGTTCTATACTATTCATATCCATAATGTAATAATAAATGATAAAACATTCCATTACAATCCTAAACAGTAATGAATTAAATAAACCCTATATCCCTATAAAGAATTTATGTTAGTGCATAACATTTACAAGAAAGATGTGCATGATAGTGCTATTTATGCAGGTACATAAAGGCTGCAACCCTAATGTCTTTATTCAGATCCCAATGGCCATACGTCCTCAGTTTATGGATCCACCATAGTTCTCTTATTTAATTCCTTATCTATCTTGCCTCCTCTCCAATGTGAGGCCACTTTTTCTATTTCCATCCATGTTCAATTGCTACCATCAAACATTTGGCAGTTGTTACAATGTAAGGGTACCCCGTGATCATTGTGTTTCTTTTCATCTTATTTAGGTGATCTATAATCCTGGTCTTTAAAAATCTAGAGGTTTGTCCCAAATATATAGTAAATATATTACATTTTTGGTCTTGCAACTAATAAAACTTTTGATCTCGTAAGTCTTGCCCGTTACAGCAGATGTGAATGTTTTGTGTACTCTTTTGGTGTAATTGCACCCCTTACATCTACCACAAGTGTAGAAGCCATTTAAATTAGATATCTGTATAGGTTTCTTAGGATTCATTCCTTTGATAAGAGAGGGTTCCAGTTTTTGTTTGAAATTTACATCTTTACGGAAAACTATTTGTGGCTTTGATGGAATGATACAGTATTGTTTAAAAGTTCATCCTCTTTTAAGATATGCCAGTGCTTATGGATTATCTTTTTAATGTCCTTCTGTCCACTGTTGAAGTGCGTCACAAACCTGGGGAAAAGGGCTTTGGATTCATCCTTCTTTTCCTTGTCTCCTAAAAAGAGTATTTCTATCTTTATGTTTAACCTCTATTCTCTCTTTTTCCAATATACTTTCTTCATATCCTTTTTGTTTAAACCTATTTTTTTATAAAACATATTTTTTAATCTATTTTATTTAAATGAAGTTCATTTGACATGCCGTTCTTTGGAAATTTCATTGGACGTTTAAAACCATGTGATCCGACTCGAATGAAGTAAACAAAGGTTTTGACAAGTTATTCCTGGATTGGCCAAACGGATATCACCTGATCTGGATCTTATTGGGACTTTTATCCTCTGGGACTACTTGAATGGGAACTCTCTTTTTTTTAATTTTTCCAGTTCTGTAATAGGCTAATGGGTTTATTTTCACCCAATGAGAATGCATTATCATCGAAAAATATATTTTTAATACAATTTTTTTTTTAAATTATAAGCTTTGAAGAAATATCTTTCATTGGTTGGAAATAATTTGTGTTTGTTAATTCATGTGGGGAAATATGTCTTTTACTTGTGAGTCCATCTTCTGTCAGACCGGAAGTTGGAACATACCAATTGTGTATTAAGGCTGTTGGTGTCAGTAATATGTCAGCTGTTTTTATGCCTTTAATTGCTCTTGAGAAAGACGCATTGTGCATTGAAACGCGCTGAGCTGTTTTTAAACAAACACTGTTCTTGTGATAGAAGGACTGTTGTTTATTTTCTCGACATTGCTGACACCAGAAGTTTATACCTGTGAGTATACTGCATTTATAAACTAGAACATCGTGTAAATACATCATGGAAGATTTCTATTCCTAGTGAACTTGTGAAACTGCATCCCTGGAAGGTTGTGAGGAACCTTTTTTACCTGTAAAGAAAGAACCCCTGTACCTGCGCCACCTACTGCCAAATCTATATCCTATTGACAGTCCTTTTAAGGAGACTGAGGGAAGGGAGCGGTTCTATCTTGTGGGGAGTATTTGTTCTACCATTGTTTGCAATCTGTTTGTTGTACCATCTTACAAAACATCTGTCGATTGTATATTGTATCCTGAATACACTCATGATATCTCTTTACACAGCTAGGGCCCATCAGTCTCTTGGGTTGCTGGTTGTTATTTTTCCTAGGAGAACATATAAATGAATTCACAAGCATAAAACCTCCACAACAGTACACCGTCATGTCTTACAAATGCATTAACCAATTTCTGAAAAGTTCAATCTCAAGGCTTTCAAGATGGCAGTTGTGATGCATTTGACTGAGCTATTACAAAATTACTCATTGGTCTCAATGTATTAAATATCCAACAACTGCTTCTTATCCTCCCTGCCTCCTCTAATGTGGCGGACATAAAACACTCCAAACACGTTTATTCGGGGTGATTGACAGGTTATGCAAGAGCAGGAGGGAGGTGTTGCACAAGCATTGTGCCTGTGCAATGGTACATCCAGGCAGCAGACATACAGTGTCCCAAGTCATGAACATTGTCTGTCCACCCATTAATACATAGGGCCCTAGATCACAAAGTCCAAAATCTGGAAACCATACCAGAAGAGGGATATGCCTGATATCTATGATATTAGTTTGCTGATCTTTTTCCTCTACTCTCTCACTGTAGCTCATACTGAAGCACAAATGTATTATGTAAACCAGTACTGCTCAAATTACGGCCCGGGTTCAATACCTGACCCTTTAAGAGTTTTAGTGGTTCTAAGCACCACTGAGCAGAATACAGATATTATTTAATTGCGATCAAAATAGCAGTTCTACACTTAAAATTAAGTAATTAAAGTGACAGTAAAGTCAAACAAACTTAAATTGATTGGATAGAGCATGACATTTTAAACAACTTCCCAATTTCATGTGTTAAAGCGTTATCCTAGGTGCACTCCGAAGCGTGCAAATCTTTAGCCATCTGGCAGCAGAGTTTGCAACATTGTATATAGCAATGTTATACATAGTTACCAACACTGCTGCTATTGACTGCTATAAACACATGCATGCTCCTAAGCTCCTATCAGCCAACCTAGGTTTGCGCATTATTATTTTTTTTATAATTGCAAGCTCTATCCAATACATTTCATTTTAATTTTCACTTTACTGTCTCCTTAAATATGTGTATTTGTACCAAGGTTTGTTCATTTGAGTAGTAGATGTTAAATTTGGTATTAGTAACTAATTCACTATGCAATTCTTCACTAAAATTGTGACCTTCAGCCAATCCAACCATTGGTGAACAACCCTTCATGGTTTTCATCAAGGGCACCCAGACTTTTATATATAAAGATGCTATGAAAAAATGAAATTGTGTGAAAAAAACGACATACATGCATAGGTGTTCCAAGAAATCAAACTTAAAAACATTGCTTAGCAAAATAAAGAAAAAATGTTAACTGGGTGTGACAAATTCCAAAGAGTCTCTGGCACTCATGTACTAGGATTTTTACCTATGGAGCCTTAAGGGTGTGAGGTATCTTGAACAGCAGTGGCTAATATTGTGCCCATAGCATAGCATAGTTCATCTTATTAATTTATTTGCTGGGGACAGTACATGCCTTTCAGGCTCAAAAGTTAGGAGGTAACATTTTTCTCAATATCTTTGAAATATTTTCCCATATATACACAATAGGGTCCAAAAGTTTTCATTTCTTGGCTGTGGCATATATAACATAAAGATTTAACAAAGAGATAAAAACAAATCTGTTTATTCTCTGTTATATAATGTATTTCGGTCTATGTAAGCAACCCCAATTACTTTATAAATATATATATATATATATATATATATATATATTTACACACACACACATTTTATGTGTGTATATATATATATATACACATACACACACACACACACATTTTAAGAGCCTATTTACAAGCACCTTATACAAATCTAAGCATTCTTCCATTGTTAAGATACTTTTCATTTTAATTTTGCTATCAAATTTACTTTGATCTTTGGGTTTCATTTGCTAAAAAGCATACCTAGCAGAGTCAGGAGTAGCAATACTCACAAATGTGTTCTAAGATCCTTGATAAAAAACTCTATTTTCCCTATGAAACCAAAAAGTTCTTGTGATATTTCCAAACAGTCTATTTTTTTTATTTTTTATTATTATTATTTTTTTATTAAAGAGGGTTCAGGTTTACATGTTGACAGATACAAAAAAAAAAAAAAAAAGAAAAAAGAAACTTCAGACATTGTTCAATATCACATTCAGCAACAATAAGAGACCTGAAGTATAAAAACAAGAAAGATACAAAAATATAATCTTTAGGATATAACAGAATGCACCCTGGAAAGCTAATGCATAAATATTGATGAGTAAAGGTCGGTTTCTCTTATACATACTAGAAACTAATTTGAAAATGATTGAAATTAAGTTCGAAAACAAAAAAACAAACAAAAAAAAACTTTAATAAATCACATTTACCCAGGTTTCCTCATAACCTGTTACCCGAATCCTCTTAATTTTATCTTAGAAACACATGACCTTGTTACTATATCATTAGATCGCTAAAAAAAGGTTCAACATTAAATAAAACTTAATGAGCGTTTGTGCGCTATTACAAGGAGAACAAGTATGTAACAATAAGTCAATAGCCCTCGCTCAATGTCTCCCGAGGGGTGGTGGGTGGGGGGGAAAAAAAAAAAAAGGAAAAGAAAAAAACAAAGAAAGTTAACTAGTATTTCTATAATTTTGAATAAAATTTTGCCATTTATTAGCAAAACTAAGTTGTTGCGAAGGTCCGTTATTAGCACTATCCGTCTGCTCAATTATGCATTGTGAGTGGAGTAAGTATGTTAAATTATTAATTGTTGGTGGACGGCTGGACTTCCAATTTTTCAAGATAAGGTATCTGGCGCATGCATTATATATGTGGGGAGTTTGATTTACTAAGAAGAAAATATTAGATACTTGAAAAGTAATTTGTACGGCTAGCAACCTGTTCAACCAAAACTGCACCCGCCTGCAAAACTGTTGGATTTTTGGACAACTCCAAAACATGTGGACCAGGTCAGCCCCACTGGAGCTACAACTGGGGCATAAGTTTAATAAATGACCATACCAGTTATTTATCTTTGCAGGGGGTATGTATATACGATTTAAGATTTTGAAATGCGATTCACGCCAAGCAGCCGCTAGAGTAGTTCGTTCAACCGCTAATATACTAAATTTCATCTGGGCAATGTCTAACGTCTGAATATCACGAGACCATTTAACATGGATACTCGAAAGATTAGCTTCCCCCGCTAATGCTAACACCATCCTATACCAATAACTACTAGAGTGTTTTCCTGCTTTGTAAAGAGACAGACCCATTCTTATACCGGGGTGTATCCATTGTCCGGTTTGATTTTGAGTGATTTCATTGTACCAATGCCGAACTTGTAGATACGCATAGAAATCAGTGTTCCTGAGTTGAAACTTAACTCTAAGAGAGGTGAATGTATGTACAATAGAGTTCTCAGGGTCTCTAAAGTGGGATAGATAAGAAAGGCCTAGTGCCGCCCACCTATTGAATAGTTTATTATTTAAACCCGGACTAAAACAAGGATTCTTAGTGATAGGGACTACTTCCGAGATCCGGGGGTTGTCATTCATACGTAATCGAATATACTGCCAGGCTTTAATAACATTCAATATTGTACACCTATTCTTAAGTTTATTTGGTAGTGCTTTAATGGGACAGTGTAGAAGAGCAGTTAATGAGAAAGGGGAAACTAACTTTTGTTCAGCCTCAAGCAAAGCAACGTGGGATCCTTCCGTAAGCCAGTCCATAGCAACCTTGGCCAGACATATATTATTATAAAGTGAAAATATGGGAAATGCTAAACCTACGTATTGTCTTAGATGTGCCAGTTTATCAAGTGAAATACATTTCCTACCCGTACCCCATATAAATGACCTAATTCGACTATCCAGGAAATTGCGTTCTTTGTTTGTTAACATGATAGGGGTGTTTTGCATAATATAGAGTAGTTCCGGTAGGATAGTCATCTTGATTAGATTAATTTTTGCCGTAAGCGATAAAGGTATATTCGCCCAGTTCCTTAAATCTGCTTTTATTTTATTTAAAAGTGGTACAAAATTAAGAGAATACCAGTCCGATGGGTTTCTACTAATTTTGATGCCTAGGTAGGTTATATAATGTTCTGCGATGCTAAAAGGGGGCGCATAATTCAAATGCAAAGAAGGGTTTAACCAGAGCAGATCGGACTTAGTAATGTTAATTTTATACCCCGAAAATTAGCCAAATGTATCTATAGTCTCTAGAATACAGGGAATCTCAGATTGTGGGTCTTTAAGGAAGAGTAATATGTCATCCGCATATAACAATAGTTTAAGAGAATTATCGCCCAAGTAGATCCCATTTAAATGTGTTTTTAACCTTATCGCCAGCGGTTCTATTGCCAGATTAAACAAAAGTGGCAACAACGGGCAACCTTGGCGGGTGCCAGTCCTAGTAGGAAAGGGATCTGTAATAGAACCATTAACCATTAACGCCGATGATGCATTGGTATATAATGCCCTGATACAATTAAGCAAGTGACCTTTAAAGCCAAATTGGTTCATCGCATGGAATAGGTGGTCCCAAGTGATCGAATCGAATGCCTTTTGGGCATCGAGAGATAAAATAGCTGAGTCAGGCTGGCTTTGGGTCTTGTTAGCATGCAGAAAGTCTAATAACAGAAAAACTTTCCGAGTGCTAGCCACAGAGTTCCGGTGTGCCATAAAGCCGACCTGATCCACATGTATCAAAGGTCCAAGAATAATTTTAAGTCTGTGTGCCAAGATTGAGGTAAATATTTTATAATCCGCATTTAGTTGCGATATTGGGCGATAGGAGTCAATTAATTCCGGATCTTTGCCCTTTTTTGGGATTAAGCTAATTTTAGATGCTGTGAAATATTTGGAAGGTACCTTACCCTTACATAAATAGTCATTAAATAAGTTCACTAGAGATAACGTTACTTCTTCCCTCAAGATCTTATATAGTTCGACCGGCAGTAGATCGGGACCAGCCGCTTTACCCAGACTAAGTCTGTTAATAGCTTGTAATACTTCTATATTTGTAATGGGCTGATTTAGACTTTCTGCGTCTTGTAGGGACAGTGTTGGGACCTGAACTTCTCCCCAAAACTTTGCATTGTTCTGCATGTCAATCTGTGGGTCATCATACAATTTTTTTAAAAATTCATGAAACCCTGTTTTTATGTCAACTGGGTCAGTTAGTCTTCTCCCCCCTACCCTTATTGCTTTAATACTTTTATGCGCTTGGAACATATTCATGCAGTTTGCTAACAATTTGCCCACCTTGCTGCCAAATCTATAGAACCTAGTCCTGTACTGAATTTCCTGGGTAGCAGTTTTCTGAAGAGATATGTTGTCCCATTCTTGCTTTGCTTTACTGTATTTCAACCAATTCTGATGGTTGGGTTCGATAATATACAGATTATAGGTATTTCTGAGATAATTAGATAACTCAGTTTCTCTTAGACGTGTTTTGGTCCTAATTTTACATGTGTATTTTTTAATCTCGCCCCTTATCACCGTCTTAGCTGTTTCCCAGTAAATCTCTGCCTTGTGATTATAGGAGCTGTTCTGTAACCTATATTCTCGCCAGGTCGCGTGGATATGTTTTTTGAACTCAGTGTTGTTGACTAAGTAACGTGGAAAAGTGTATCCTCTGGCTGGTTCAGAGGTGGTGTTGCCTAGTCTGATGTCTAAAGAAATAGGGGCATGATCAGAAATGGTAATGTCACCTATCTGCGCTTTGTCACTGTTTCCCAATACCCTATCTGAGCCCAGAAAAAAGTCAATGCGAGAGAACGTTCTATATTGTTTGGATTCACATGTAAAATGCACGTGTATGGGGATTCTTATGTCGCCAGATGTCTCGAATTTGAAGAGCGCTACAGAAAGTTCTGAGGATTCTGGTAACTTTACGTGGAATTCTAGGTGGCTTTAGTTTATTAGTCTGGAGTCGATCTATACTGTTAAAGGCCAGATTGAAGTCCCCTGCCACTATCAAATTAGTATCCACATAATTAAACAATTTAACCTTCAGCTTTGTCCAAAATGCCTCGTCATAGTTATTTGGGCCATACACATTACATATAGTATAAATAAATGCGCCTAATTTTATTTTCATGATAATGTAACGCTCACTCGGATCTAGTTCTTGGGAAATGATTTCATAATCCAGATTTTTCCTAATTAATATAGCCACCCCGCGTTTACGGGAGGCGCAAGGGGTAGAAATAACCTCCTGTACCCAGTTGACTTTTAGTTTTTTATGTTCTTGTTCGGACAGATGTGTTTCCTGTAAAAGATTTAAATCTGCCCTACATTTATTTAAGTGTGTTAATATCCTTTTACGTTTAATCGGGTTTGTAATACCTCCTACATTCCATGCCATAACCTTCACCACTGACATTTTAATTTAACATACATAATATGTGTGTGAGGATATGCAACACAAAAAAAAAAAAAAGGGGAGCCCCCTGCCCAACCACCCCATTGCATATATAAATGCCTTATTCTCATAATCAGCCATACCATGAGAACCCTGAGAGTAAAATTTTCCATATTGTGCGCCAGTAAAAGCGCACATCCTCCCTTTGTTCGCTTGACTAAGGACCCTGCTTCCGTCAGCCCTACCAATAGAACCCTACAAGTAGAATTTTCCATATCGTGCGCCAGTAAGAGCGCACATCCTCACCTTGTCCGCTTGACTAAGGGCTCTGCTTCTGTTTCTCTAAGTAGTTATTGGCCTCAAGAGGTGTGTTTAACATAATTATTTCATTATTGATGAGAAGTCTAATTTTAGCAGGGTATATTAACCTAGCAGAAAGGCCTTGGTTAATAAGTGTGGTACAAAATGGGGCCATTGCCTTCCGCTTGTTGGATGTCTGTACAGAGTAGTCCTGAAATAATAAGATTCTGTTTTGATCTATTTCCAACTTTTGAATCTTTCTATAGGCCCGTAATATATTAGTTTTATCCTGAAAATTGAAGTATTTAAACATAATAGGGCGTTTCTGCAGTGCATCCTCAACAAGCTGTCTATTGTTACCCATCCGGTGCGCACTTTCTACTTGAATACACTGTGTTTGATGATTAATCCCTAACAGTTGCGGTAGCAATGTAGCTGCAAAATGGGTAAGATCGTGATTATTTTTAGATTATTTCTACGCGATCTATCTTCTAGATCTTCAATTTTCTCGCTAAGTTCCTCAATTTTTGTACTATGCTGTAGGCTAAGTTGCTCTAATTTGTATGAGGAGTCCTCAATGTCTGATAACCTGGTTTCGGCTTCTGACAGCCTTGCAGTGAAATTTTTCATTTCTACAGACAGTGTGGAGATCTCCGTCTTAATTAGATCAAGTTGTGGGAATAGTAACTGGGCTACTTGCTTCAATATCTCTTCAATATCTGCTTTGTTTATATTTAAGCTATTTGTCTCTGGTCTGGGCTCGGAGTTGGGCTCCAAACTATTCCTAGGTCTCCTGTCTTTCATTTTTGCCGGCATTGCGTGAGAGGTTGGTGATAAAAATCTATCCATAAATTAAAAAATCAAACATGTGCCAAAAAGTGAAAAGGGGGGGAAACAAAAAAAAAAAAAAAAAGGGAGGGAGGGAAGTGCACGTGAGGGTTTACTTATATTATAGACTATGGGGTGCCAGGGATCCCAAGTTCAGTGGGTCTTATATTGGGGTGAGACCCCAAGTGTCAGGTGCAATAACCAGCAAGAACACTAACAGGAGTCCAGGTCACTTAACTTAGTGATACAACTAAATAAGCAGATACGTAAGAAAACTTTGTTGCTGAGGTTATAGTCAGTACCTGCACTACTAAAGAGCTAAATGTGGAGACAACAGATATATGTTCCCCCACCAGCACGCTCTATTCAGTGACCAGGGTTCTGGCGGGACACTCTCGGAGCATAAGTAGCTTCTATTAACCACACAAGGAGATCCTCAGCTACTCCGTCAGGCTTTAACCTATAGGGAGTTGCCACACAGAAATTCCCTAACTCCTGCTG
This sequence comes from Bombina bombina, assembly GCF_027579735.1. Lineage (NCBI taxonomy): Eukaryota > Metazoa > Chordata > Amphibia > Anura > Bombinatoridae > Bombina > Bombina bombina. Next base: position 528,684,151 of record NC_069501.1, on the reverse strand, counting down.
ACAATCTTATCCTAAGTACTTTAACTCAGACAGAAAATATAGCAGTGGTATTTTCATGCCACAGGCTTATACTGATACACAATCTTATACCTGTACAGAGAGAGTCCCTGTCTACACTCAACTAAAGTAACTTATGGTAACTTCCTATACAGATGTCCCAGAGAATCGGAATCCGTACCTATACTCCTTAGGCCTGGAAATTGTTGCCTTGACACAGAGATCTAAAAAATAGCAAGCCTACCTAGGTTTAACAAGTATTACTGATGCAAGATCTAAACACTTGTACCTACAGCGTATACAGTGTTAATAATACAACTGTGGCCAGGTTACAGCGCTATACAAGACTTGCCACTTTACCATAGCCTAGGGAACATACAAAAATTTGTTTTGGTACATCAAACATTTATAATGTGTTTCTATATGATTTGTGTTCAGCTGTCCCCACACTCAGCATGTGTGCAACACAACAGTATTATTTATAATGTTACTTATGCTCAACTTTAGTATAGTTATGTTGCAACCAGCAACCTTTAACTTATGACAGCTTCTTATACAATTTTAACCAAAGCGTGCTAGCGTATGTCCCCCTGTCTCCACTATTATGACACAACCTTATGCATGGACAGGATGTACCCCCTGTCTTCACTCAGCTGAGCCTGATTTGAAGTAAGATCCTATACAAGAATCCCAAAGCATCAAAAACAGTACATATGCTCCTAAGGTCCCAAAGTTTGATGCCTTCGCACAGAGACCTACACATACCAGGCCAGCATGAGTTTAACAGATGTTGCAGAGAACAACATATACGTGTGTAAACTTCTAGAAACCTGTGGGACACGTGGAAATTTTTAATGCAACAGACACATATTATGACTCTATATGCCTTGTGCTCGGCTGACACCACAATCTATGTATATACAGCAAAACAATATTATTGTAATGTTTCTTATAACAGTTTTAGCAGAGTCTATTACAACCAGAGTCCTCTAGGTGGTAAGGACGCCTCTAATTAACTCCAAGCGTCACACAATATTGTTACTGTGGGTGAGTTCCGTAAATAACAATAGTGTCAGTATATTAGCCAGAGAAAGAGGCAGGTAAGTAAGCCATTTGCGGAAAATGAACAGTTCACCTGTTTATGGTGCCAGCTAACTCTTTTCTCATAAGCAATCCAAACAGTCTATTATCTTGCACATATGTCAAACACTCTGAAATGGCCACAGAGTATATTTTAGAGGTAAATTAACATACATGTTATCAATTCATTAAGTTCCATTAATCCCTACTGCAGAGACTGTATACAGGATATATGGCACACATTTACATATGTTTAGCTTCGTCATATACAGCTAAATTCACTGAATTTATATACAGCTAAATTCACTGCAGGACATCGACAAATGGCGTATAATTAATTTTTATTTTTAATATTTGATTGTAAGTCTCATTCACAGTGTTGTGATTAACACTAACAGTATTGGTGGTTTTTAAACTGGGTTTTTCAAGGAGATCGCATAATCGTGATTTTCATACTTAACTATTGCTATCCATTTCCATCCACACCACTGCTAACCCATTTGAATGTATCTTTTAGGCTGTTTTAAACAATGCTTATTTTTGTTTGTTTATTAAAGCACCCTTCCCATTTTGGCATGAATGGAAAAAACATTTTATAATATCTATTTTTACTGGATTTTTAATTGTAAATTGTGACCCTGCTGCCTTACATTGTTTCTTCCTAAGAAACCCTTTAATAAAATTGGGCCTTTGTGACCAGGTTTTTATAGTGGACACGCCTCAATGCACGCTAAGTTTGAACTCTATCACAAGAGTGCCCTTCAAACTACCTGGACTTAAATTAGTGAACTTGTAATGTAGGTGCTTCCCTGTTAAAAACCTGTTTATTTTTGACTTTACAGTCCCTTTAAATGAAGGTGTGCCCTTCCATGAATTCATATAGAGCATGTGATTTTAAAAAACTTTCCAATTTATTTCTATTATCAAATTTGCATTTTTCTCTTGATATCCTTTCTTAAGAGTAAAGCTATGTAGGCTGATAGGAGCTCATTTGCATGCATGTTCTTTAGTAGTCTATGGCAGCAGTGCTTGTATCTGTGTATAAATTGCCACCATTTCACCGCCAAATGCAATCAAATAAAATAAATAGTTAATTTTTTTCACAAACTTTGAGTTTTTCACTGAAATTATTTACATACTACTTATGCAATTAGAAAGCAAATAGTTGTAAAAGCTTCTATTGGTCAGAAATAGCAGCCATATATGGCTTTGACATTCCTTTTTTGCAATTAGAAGGTTGTTTATTGCAGCTGCGCACCACACTTCTATTATTCCCGGCAGTCAAGGGTTTAAATAGGTTGCATGTAAGGATAATTTTAGCTTTAGTGTAGAGATTACCCTGCCACCTGACACTTCCAACCCCCTGATCCCTCCCAAACAGCTGTCTTCCCTCCCTGCCCCCCACTGGTCACCCCATCTTAAATACTGGCAGACAGTCTGCCATTATAAACATTTAGGGATTTATTTTTATTTTTTTCTACAGGGTAGGATACCCCCTTACCCTCCAACCGCCCTGATCCCTCCCAAACAGCTCTCTAACCCTCCCCGCTGTAACTAGTGTTGCCATCTTAGGTACTGGCAGCTGTCTGCCAGTACCTATAAAACCCCTTTTTCATGTAATTTTTTTAATTGTATTATTATTATTATTTTTTTTCAGTAGTGTAGCTGCCCCATCCCTAGCTACCCCTTTATTTTTATTTTCTGTATCATAAGGCCCTCCCCCTCCCTCCGCTGCTGGGCCGCCCACCCTCCTGCTGGCACCAGAAACTATCGTTACAGATGGTGACACATACAGTCTGTAACGATCAGGCATCTGCCCTCATATGGAACCAGAGCACAGATGACGCTCCTGTTCTATATGCATGCAGATGCGTGGAGCTCAGGAACTCCAGTTCTCGCTTGTAACTTAACAGCCGAGACTGCTGGAGCTTCCTGAAGCTCAGGTGTATATATATATATATATATGCCTACGTTGTGCAGTACGATAGGCAAAGTACCGCACAACATATATATACTTCTTTTTGGGTGAAGGGGTTAAAGTTAGATAAAAAGTTCTGGAATCACATGGCTCTAATGCATTGCAGAGCATCATAAAGATTATTATTTTTAAATTGCTTCCACTTCGAAGTGATGCAAGGATACTAAAATGTTAACAAATTCGTGCCATGGAGATTTTGGTTCTTAAAGTTATCGACTGTGCCATACGAATATATGTATATAGTTGTCCTATAGGATTTGTTCAATAACAAAAACAGCTTATTACCCATCATAATTTTTTTAATAATTTTAAATTTCAAGTGTGCATGTGTGTACCCAGTGAGTGTACAGTATACATGTACATATCTACAAGGTATTTGATTGCTTTTGCAGATGTTATTAGCCTTTTCATCAAAAGAGGCAGAATCTTATATAACACCACTTATTAATCTAAATCCCCAGTCTTCCTACCTGCAAGTTCTACCTCACAGACCATCCCAGCACCAACACATCCAGGCAATGCCTGCTGAGTTACTTGAACTGCAGGAATATTTAGTCCCAAATATTAGTGAAGTAAAAGAGAAGCCAGCATTAGTTATTTAACAAAACAAAAAAAGATGGCTGAACTCCCACTTGTACTAAAACAGTCTGAGCTGCAGCTGGCACACTTGAACCCCTGGACTTGATACACTGGGCAGAAGCCACTGCCATTGCATTTAGTGTGTCTGGCCTTAAGCAAGCTCTGCCTAACCTTCACAGCAGCTATATCCCCTGCCCTGCTATGTCCCAGCCTCCTGCCTCTCTCAAAATCAGGAATTTGAAAAATTGAAATGAACCCTGTGAACTTCCGGCTGAAGGAGGGGCGTTTACAGGTGACTGCAGGTAGCTGCAGGTGTGTCTGGAGCTCCGTGCCTCTGGGAGAGGCTCAATACATCACCAGTCTATGTTGTTACCCTTGGCCGGTTCTAGGCTGGGGTTCTAAGGACGTTTGATCCTACATATGGAAGTCTGACTACACAGCCTAATTGTGCACGCTGGCTGATGCACGCCATTTTTTCCGGTGGTATTAGGAGCTTTGTTACCCAATACTGGGTCATTTGTCTAAAGAACTCTCTTTCCCGACCACGGCTCTTGGGTAATGTTTAGACCTGCTCTCCTAACAAGGACTTTGTGGCCAATGGAAGTACCTGAGCCCCGCTGTGGATTTATCGGAAGTTGGGTTTTGTTTGTTTAGAGGTGCCTGGTTCATCTCTAACCCACTTGCCTTAATAAGGACGCTGCCGTTAATGGAGCTTTCTGAGCTTGGCCATTAACTTATCTGGAACTTGGACTTCGCCTGCTTAGAGGTTCCTGATTATACTTGAAAACTATCTTTCTTAGTAATGACACTGCCGCTAATGGAGCTACCTGAGACCTGCTGCTATTCTAACTAAAACTGTATCCTGTTTGCCCAGAGGTGCTCGGCTACAACTTTAACTTGATTTATGTAACAAGAACATTGCCGCTAAGGGAAGTTACCTTGGCTACATCAGTAATTCACCTGAAAAGTCGAGTTTTGCTTGCTTAGAGGTGCCTGGTTACACCTCTAACCGAAGAGCGGACTGTCAGCCTACCTGGTTGGGCTAAGTTATAAGTGGCCGCTTTTTCTACTCTGGATGAGTCGGAGGTAATGCCGACAAATAACGGCACATAAGTATATGTAGCGAAAGATTCCGGCTATAAAAGTCCACTTCCTGCTACTTACGCTACACGACTGAGGTGCTCTGTCCATGCTATTCTGGGCTTGGCGATTCCTGGCTCTGGGGGGTCTGGAAGCTCATCAAGCGTCAGGCTGATTCTCTCTTCTGAGTCGACGAGACGCCAAAGTGCACGTGGAATTCATCTAGAGCAAGAAGGCAGGAGACCTCGGAGCACAAAGATTCACTCGGTTCCTGATTCGGCAGCGAGATGCCCCAGGTAAGATCTGAGTGGGGCAGAAGATAGTAGAGAGTTTCGAAGGATGCCACATAGGTTGATTTGGCGTTCAGGGCCTCTGGGTGTTTAGACGAAATGCACTGAGTATAGCAGATTGCGTCTAAATATAGCACAGGAGACGGGTAAGATCATCCACCGGCCACCAGGCACTGGGTCTAGGGTAAAGCCAAACTTATAGAACTGTGCCCAGGATGTAAGTCTATCCAGCCGAGGTGATATTGGAGCTGCATGCTTAGTACAGTGACATTCTGCTGCCTGGTCTATCCTGGAGACAGATAGCGTATGAAATACAAAACACAAACTACTCCCTGGAACAATACGCTTTTCTTAGACTGACTAATTATATCTTTTTTTTTTTTTTTTTATAGGAAGCCTTCTGGCGCAGGGAAATCTAAATATCTTGTTTTGACAGTGTTATTGTAATTCCTGTCCTAGGGTCTCTTTCACTACGATAAACCCCGTATGTATGTTAGTTATACAGATGTACTTAACATTATAAATCTTGTGTCGTTTCTCTCCCTTCCCTTAATATTGTATACTTATAGCGTTTATTTACTAGCAGTGTTTTCTGCATGAAATATTACAGTATTTAAGATGAAGCTTAATCACGAGGGTGTGTTATTGCTCGATTAAGAGAAACTGAAGTCGCCTGCCAGCTATAGTGAATTAGGCGTAACTATATGCAATTTGGAGATCTACAAGTTCCACTCTGACTAATTATGACATTGAATGTATTTTGGGTATAAACTTCGAACCATTATTATTCTGACATAGCCGGTCCTCTCTATGCATAAGATTTGTTTTTTTAAAGTTTACATAAGATAAGTGCAGAAGTGCATACTGGTAACATAAGCCGGTAAATAATTTACCAGGATTAACACAGATCGCTCTTTACTATAGATTGGAGCCTATTTAAGGGTTAGAATTGTAGGCCAACGTAAAAAAACTATTTATTTATATACGCATAATATAAATGTCACTAGTTGTATTCTGCTACAATTTTTATGTATTGGTGTGTCAGCTATAAATAAGGTTTACACAATAATAAAAGTATAAGCACTTTAGGCAGCACGCTGTTATGGTGTTCTCTTTCAGGGTTGGCTCAGAATTAAAGCAACACTAACAGTATCAGTAGATACATTGCAGGTAGCACATCGCTACAGTTTTTTTCCTTTCTTTTTTTTTTTTTTTCTGGGCCAATCAAGAATAGATAACTCCGCTTATAGAAATATATGCACTTTAGGAAACATTTTTATGGCAGTTTTCCCTTTTCTCGTGAGATAATTTTGCATTAAAGTAAAAAAAAAGGGAAAAGGGTACGGGGGAAGAAAAGGCAAGAAGGGGAGAGAGGGGAACAAAGGGGAAAAAAAAATATATATATATATAATAATAACACCACTAATAGAAGCACAGGCACTTTAGGTATTACTTTGTTATAATTACTCTTTCTCCGTTCAGGGTTAGTTAAGAATATAGATAACACTATAGTATAAGCACTATAAGAACCACTTTTCTTAGGATCTTCTTTTTTCTTGGGTTGGCCAAGTTTAAAAAGTACATTTATGACAGAAGCACAAGCACCATAGGAAGTATTTTGTTATAGTTTTCCTTCCCTGGATTAACCAGAATTAAACTAATAGTAATAGCTGACATACTTACATCACATTCTATAACAGCCTCTTTGAGATAATTTAGAGTAGAAACTTTACAAATAGTAGCAGTATAAGTATCACAGGAAACATTTTTTGTTAAAGCCTAGAGATCCTAGGAATTTTTGTTTCATGGACAGATATTTGCTCCAAAAGAGCTCGCCTTCTAATATGCCTCCTAAGCCAAAGGACAAGAAAGGGAGCAGCAGGATTCTGGATTCTAGCATTGAGTCATCACACGACAAAGGTACTATTAGTCCCACGTATAATAACATGGCAGAATATGCAGCTGAAGTTGCCAAAATTTGAATCCCCCAATTTGATCTAATTAAACTTGAGATCAGGAATGAGATATCAAATCTTACGGGTGAGGTCAGGCAGTTTTCAACAAGATTAGATGAAGTTGAAAATAGAATCTCAGATCTGGAAGACAGAGCTAATGTTCAAGATCCAATTATAGATATACACAGTAAAACGATCACTACGCTACAGGCTAAGATTGAAGATCTTGAGGACCGTTCAAGACGTAACAATTTAAAAGTGATCGGTCTTCCTGAATTACCAGAATTTCAAGACTTGATGGCCTTTGTGACAAATACGTTACGGCAGGCTTTGCAGATACCAGTTCCTGCTGCTCCCTTTCAGATAGAGAGGGTGCATAGGCTAGGATACCGTAGAGATGTCACTGAGGGTTCTAGACCAAGGCCAGTGATATTTAAATTTGTTAACTTCCAAGAAAAATTATTATACCTTAAGTATTATAGAAAATGTAATCCTTTTGTCCTAGGTTTACACAAGTTATTAATCTTCCAAGATTTTTCATCTGAAACACTGACCAAGAGAAGGGATATGTCCTTTTTCTATGGCAGGTTGCAGAAGGAAAATTATAACATCAAATTGATATATCCCGCAAAGCTGGTTGTGTCGAGAGAGGGAACCTCTCACATATTAAATAATGTGATGTAAGCCGAGACTTTTTGTAGAGAAGCTGGTGTTCCATAATTCAATAGTGACTAGTATAATTTTGATCTTTGAATTAGCGGAAATTATGTTATCACTGTTAAGAGGTTTTATATGTGCTTCATACTGTTATTGGTTTACGATCTTGTATTGGTTAGCTTATCATGTGATTCATGATACACTTAAAAATGGATTTGTTGGATTAATTAAGTGTTGTCCTGTGGTTTTTTTTTTTTTCTCTCTCTTCCTGTCCTTCCCATATACCCTGGTCTTTTTTCGTCTTTCCTGCCGGTTCCCCCCACCCTACCCTCCAATATTAGATAGTAAGGCCTGACGGTTCCTAATCTTAACCTAATCTCTTGGAACGTGGGCGGCATAACCTCCTCAATTAAAAGGAAATCCATAATAAAATATTTGGGGAAATGTAAGCCTGATATAGTTCTCCTGCAGGAGTTACATCTTAAACCCCCAGAAATTCCTAAACTTAAAACCAAGTGGGTTGGGGAGGTTATTGCCGCCCCGTCTTCATCTAGGAAAAGGTGGGTTGCTATCCTTGCTATCCTATTGAATATAAATTTGGAATATCGAACTGTTAATATTGAAGTAGACCCTGGTGGGCGTTTTCTAATTTTGGAAATTGAGATTAACAAGATCAATTATACAGTGTGTAACATTTATGGACCTAATCAAATTGACCATAATTTTTGGGCGGCTTTATTAGTGAAGTTACATAGATTTATAGGCCAGAATTTAATTATTGCAGGTGACTTTAACCTGACAGCAGATGCTATTCTGGATAGCTCAAAAAAAAGATCATTATACAATAGAGGTAAGAAAGTGCGGATTTTTGAAAAGCTCTGCTCGCAGTTAGGTCTTGTTGATATATGGAGGGTACAGAACCCAGATTCTCGTGCATACACATGCCTATCTCAAGTGCATCAAGCACTCTCAAGGTTTGATTACTTCCTTATTTCAGATTCATTGCTTAAATGGGATTGGGTGCCTAAAATTGAGGACATCATAATCTCTGACCATGCTGCCATTTCGCTGTATTGTAAACCTGCTTTGAGGAACTCAGACAACAATTATATTTATTTTCCCAGATTCCTAAGTAACAATACTAGTTTTCAGAACTGGCTACGACAGAAGTGGTCAGATATCCATGGAAATTATGGAAATTATTTAGATAAAATTGAAGCAGTCAGGTCGCCAGACAACTTGCCAATCAAGTAAAAAATACTTATAGAGCATATATAGATAATCCAATTAAAGCCCGTTGGGATGCATACGTCAGAGCGAAGGCTCTCCGAGATATACATATTAAGCAAAAGAGTGCCCAAGATAAGCTCAGAGCAAAAGCTCTATATGGTGGATTTGCCGGGAGATCAGCTAAGTTTGTAGCTAGGTTGGCTAAATCCTCCCCAAGGCAGGCAATTTCTGCTATTAAACAAGGCGCTACTAGGTATAAAACCCATTCTGATATTGAAAGGGTGTTCTTTGAATTCTTTCAAGATTTGTATAAGTCGGAGTCTCCTAATGTAATAAAGAAACGAGAATTCTGGGAAAAGATTAAGGTTACGAAACTATCGATGGAAGCTAGGGAATCTATTAATGCCCCTGTTACTGAAGAGGAGATTATATTAGCAATCAAGCATGCTAAACCCAATAAAGCAGCCGGACCAGACGCACTCCCTATTGAATTCTATTGAGTATTACAGACCCAGGTGACCCCTATATTGACTAGGTTATATAATTTCTATTTTTCAGAAAACACTAGCTGCTCACCTTGTTTCGCAGCTGTGAATATCTCGTTAATCTTAAAAAAAGGTAAGGACCCTGAGTTACCAAGTTCCTTTAGACCTATTTCAGTTCTTAACACCGACTACAAACTTTTAGCAGCTATTCTAGCTGCTCGATTGAAACCATGTATTGGTGATCTAATTCACGGTAACCAATCCAGATTTATGCCCGGACGGAACCCAGTCAGAAATACGAGGAAACTTTTAGTGCTCATTGAGTCTTTTCGGCACAGATATAAGTCCTTTAGTTCACACGAGTCCCCCGAGAAAGCCATTTTAACTGTTGATGCAGAAAAAGCCTTTGATCGGGTCAGCTGGGATCACTTGTTCTTTTCCTTAGACCAATTCGGGCTCTCGGGGTCTTTTAATAACTATGTTCGCTTAATCTTTAGTGCTCCTTCATCAGTTGTCATCGTTAACAACGTGACCTCCCCACGACTTGTTCTACATAGAGGGACCAGACAGGGCTGCCCACTTTCGCCCTTGTTATTTAACATCAGTCTGGAGCCCTTGGCCATATTGCTATGTCAGGAGCTGGATGGCATTTCATTGGCAGGCGAGAAACTGGTCCTGCTTCTGTATGCGGACGATTTGCTATTATTCCTTTCTAATCTCAGGACCACTCTGCCAAAGCTGCAGGGTATTATTCAAGAGTTTGGCGAGATCTCTGGTTTTAAGGTTAACACCACAAAATCAGAATTAATGTGGCTGCATAAAAGGCCCACACCTGCTATTAAACATCCCTTTGTGGAAGTATCTCAAATTACATATTTAGGCCTGCGGTTAACCAGAAATCCGGAGGAGTGGTACAAGTTTAATTATGGGTCTGAGCTGGAGCATTGTAGTAAAAAATTAGAAGAATAGCTCATGTTGCCTATCTCTCTATCTGCTCGTGTAATATTAATTAAAACAGTTATTTTCCCCAGACTTCTTTATATTTTTCAAAACATTCCGCTGTTTTTACGCAAAAAGGGCACTGATATGTATAATAGAGCTTGCTCTAGATTTCTATGGAAAGGCGCTCATATCTCCCTAATATCCAGATCTATAATTTAGTTATTCTTGCTAGATTTGCTCTGGACTGGTTAACCGAAAAAGATCAAATCTCCTCGTGCACCTGGGAATCGCGGCTAGTGGCCCCCTTCCAGTTGACGGCTCTACTTCACTGCCCATTAACTTCCCTTCCTTCAAACGTATTTCATTTTTTTTTACGTTTAGAAATGTTATAATGGCATGGCAAAGACTTTGTACAGAATTAGACCGCTCTCCCTATGTTTCGCACTATTTACCAATATGTGGCAACCCCTAATTTTAGCCCGGGACTTTCAAATCAGATATTTAAAGACTGGGAGCTAAAAGGTTTAAAAACTATGAGTCAAATCCTGGGAACTGATGGCTATCCACTAACTTTTGCTGATATAGCAAATAAATTTGATCTTGGGCCACGTGAATTTTATGCTTACCTTCAAGTTAGGCATTTCCTTTATGAGCTACTTAAAAAACTATGGAAATAACTGGTCAATAGGTGAATTACAGTCCAGGATATCTATTTATGCATCCGAACTGTATGCAATCTCCCCATTATACTTAATTTTACTTCAGAAAGCCTCTAGTTTACAGGTCAGTGATATGGTAGTAAAATGGTCCACCCAATTCCCCAATATAAATGAACAAACTATTGTCGGAAGCTTTAAATTAATTCAACAGAGCTGGGTGCCAACAGTGTGGAGAGAATCCCAGATAAAAATTGGGCTTCAGAGGTATTTTACCCCGGGAGCACTATCTAAATGGTATAACACAAAGGTTCTATGCTCTAGATGCTTGTCAACGGATGCAGATCTATTTCACTGTCTCTGGGGATGTCCAAAAATTTTGGAAAAAGATCTTATATTGGATGAATACAGTTTTGAAGTTGGAACATGACTTGTTACCCATTGAGATTTTTTTTTGGCACAATTCCAAGGCATTAGTAAAAATTTTAGTCTTTTAAACACAATTATAATAGGACGTAATCTTATCCTTAAATTATGGAAGGCTCATGAAGCACCTAAATTTGCACACTTTAAAGCAGCCTTAATGAATCAATTTACGATGGAGCAGTTCAATATTCCATATCCACAAGAAGAGCATTTGGTGGTATTTTTCAGAAAATGGGAATTGTTTGTCTTTTCCTTGCCCTTGGCATTCCAAAAAAAAAAAATGAAACCATTCAGTGAGTCCGAGTTTGTTTTAATTAATATCTTGTTGGGTTGTTTTCCGCAAGAATGGGCTCTGAGTGATGAGTAAAGGGTTTGGGGGTCCGGCAGACCGAATGTGTGGACCTTTTTTTTTTTTTTTTCTCATCTCACCTTATATTATTTTGGGTTGTGTCTTTGTTTTGTTTGGTTTTGTTTTGTCCTGATTTGTTTTGTTTTGTCTGGTTCCGTTTTTAGTTTTTTTGCTTTTTGTGTGTTTTTTGTGTGTTATAGGTTTAATTAGATTTTATCCAATAATTGAAAAGGGGATAATAAGATACAATAAGATACATCTTTTTGGTAACAGAAATTCAATTTTTTGGATAGGTTTTTCCCCTGTGAAATGTATGAATTTTTTGTTATCAATTATATTGTGATATTCATTGATATCTTATATATTACTAATACCCTTTATCTTATTGTAATATGCTTTTAATGTATTTCTCTGTATTGTCATCATTTTTTCCTCATTATATAAACATAAAAAAAAAAAAAGAAATGAACCCTGTACTTGAATATTTAGCAACTGATTCTTTCACTTGCATGACAGCCATTATTGCCCTCACCTCCCCACTATCGTTTACTTTCATGGGCGTATCTGCTACCTCTTCTTTTTGACAAACATTCAGTTTTTCTCTTTAAACCTGCACTGTTATGCACATTCTGTATTATAAGACAGCCACCAAAAGTTGATGTCTCATGACCAGAAGTAATTTTGATCACAAATGTGTGCTGCCACCTTTGATTGGAGGTCTGTTTGCACCAAAAATACTACATGAAGGCTGCCTCTAACATTTGCTTTGCAGCTGTCAACGGAGAGAATTCACTTAAAAAACAGCCTCTAACACTGGTTTACAACCCAACGTATGACACAGAGAGAACCATCCACCACTGCAGATCCAGTAAGAGGATAATGCAAATGAACTGGAGGGGCCTGATTGCAGGCACCAAAGACAGCAAGAACATATATGGTCAGGTAGCCATGACATTATTATCTCTAGAATGGAAGTAAAAGAGGGGGATAATTGGGAGAGAGAGCAAGAAAAAGCCATTGCAAGAGAAAAAAGGAATTCTGTTGGAAAAGTGTACCATAAGGAACAGGAAGAGAGTTAGGAACATCCTCCTTTTGTTTTGAAATACTCATCTGCTCATTGTTCACAGTTCTCTGATACCATAGACAATCCCTTTGCAAGTTTATGAAATTAGCCACAGACCACATGGAATGCTGTATCCTTACTGTAGAATATGTGTGTGTTGCACATATGCATAGATGTGTGGGGACATGGGGGTGGAGACAGGAAGTACTATGTTATATGCTAAGTGAAACAAGAAGGCAGACAGCATGTCTCACCAGGAGTTGTAATAAAAAACAGTTTCTGGCAAAGTTACCTGGCAATCCATCATCGTGTATGCAAGATCTACATGGTATCAGAAGTGAGAACACTGAGAAATTAAGGCTTGAAATCTACGCAGCATAGAACCACTTATCTTTGATACTAACATTGCTAACAATTGGCTGAAATTCAAAAGAGCATGGGAAGTGCACAGCAAAGTTTCTTGCAAAGTTACCTGGCAATCCATCATTGTGTATGCAAGATCTACACTAAGATAGGTAACTAGGAAAATGACCTGCCCTAAGTGAACTTATTAACACCCCTTGACCATGACTAGCAGCATATTAAACCTCTTAAACAGTTCTTTTCCTATTCTAGAAAAAAATAAAATATAGTATATATATATATATATATATACATACATATACAGTATATATATGGCAGACACACGAGAGAGTGGGTAGGATGCTCCAGCTTGACGTATCGTGGTGTTCTTCTGCGCTGTCACGTGACAAACAATAGCCAGTAAGGGTGCACGTCAGGAACACCTCCCTGTTAAGACGTGAGTACTAGATAGCAGAAAAAAGGAAATCCCGGCACTCCAACATAAAGGTAAAAAATTATCCTTTATAAGCAACAAGAATAAAAACATATAAAGTAGGCGGTAGCCCTATAAAACCAATCCGGACAAGAGGGGAACCAAGACCCCTAGTACATCAGACACGCTTCATGCCGCTAGGGCACTTGTTCACTAGTATCTCACAAAAGTGAGTACACCCCTCACATTTTTGTAAATATTTATTATATCTTTTCATGTGACAACACTAAAGAAATTACACTTTGCTACAATGTAAAATACTGAGCGTACAGCCTGTATAACAGTGTAAATTTGCCTTCCCCTAAAAATAACTCAACACACAGCCATTAATGTCTAAACCATTGGCAACAAAAGTGAGTACACCCCTAAGTGGAAATGTCCAAATTGGGCCCAAAGTATCAATATTTTGTGTGGCTACCATTATTTTCCAGCACTGCCTTAACCCTCTTGGGCATGGAGTTCACCAGAGCTTCACAGGTTGCCACTGGTGTCCTCTTCCACTCCTCCATGACAACATCACGGAGCTGGTGGATGTTAGAGACCTTGCGCTCCCCCAACGTCTGTTTGAGGATGCCCCACAGATGCTCAATAGGGTTAAGGTCTGGAGATATGCTTGGCCAGTCCATCACCTTTACCCTCAGCTTCTTTAGCAAGGCAGTGGTCATCTTGGAGGTGTGTTTGGGGTCGTTATCATGTTGGAATACTGCCCTGCAGCGCAGTCTCTAAAGGGAGGGGATCATGCTATGCTTCAGTATGTCACTGTATATGTTGACATTCATGGTTCCCTCAATGAATTGTAGCAGTGCCGGCAGCACTCATGCAGGCCCAGACCATGACACTCCCACCACCATGCTTGACTGTAGGCAAGACACACTTGTCTTTGTACTCCTCACCTGGTTGCCGCCACACACCCTTGACACCAACTAAAAAAGTGTATCTTGGTCTCATCGGACAACAGGACATAGTTCCAGTAATCCATGTCCTTAGTCTGCTTGTCTTCAGCAAACTGTTTGCAGGCTTTCTTGTGCATCAGCTTTAGAAGAAGCTTCCTTCTGCAGACCTATTTGATGCAGTGTGCAGCGTATGGTCTGAGCACTGATAGGCTGACCCCCCACCTCTTCAACCTCTGCAGCAATGCTGGCAGCACTCATACTTCTATTTCCCAAAGACAACCTCTGGATATGACGCTGAGCATGTGCACTCAACTTCTTTGGTCGACCATGGCGAGGCCTGTTCTGAGTGGAACCTGTCCTGTGAAACCGCTGTATGGTCTTGCGCATCGTGCTGCAGCTCAGTTTCAGGGTCTTGGCAATCTTCTTATAGCCTAAGTCATCTTTATGTAGAGCAACAATTCTTTTTTTCAGACCCTCAGAAAGTTTTTTGCCATGAGGTGCCATGTTGAACTTCCAGTAACCAGTATGAGAGAGTGTGAGAGCGATAACACCAAATTTAACACACCTGCTCCCTAGTCACACCTGAGACCTGGTAACACTAATGAGTCACATGTCACCGGGGAGGAAAATGGCTAATTGGTCCCAATTTGGACATTTCCACTTAGGGGTGTACTCACTTTTGTTGCCAACGGTTTAGACATTAATGGCTGTGTGTTGAGTTATTTTGAGGGGACAACAAATTTACACTGTTATACAGGCTGTACACTCACTACTTTACATTGTAGCAAAGTGTCATTTCTTCAGTGTTGTCACATGAAAAGATATAATAAAATATTTACAAAAATGTGAGGGCTGTATTCACTTTTGTGAGATACTGTATATATATATAAACACAAGCATGAAAAAATGCAAGTATATCTATACAAATAGGGGGCACTCTTTAAAAAATATATACAAATAACTAACGTAAGTAAGTAAAATATGTCCCAAACTGTGATAGCAATCCTCTCCTATTCGAATTTAATCATTACATTGCCTATAATGCATAGTATCATAATATATATATATATATATATATATATATATATATATATATATATATATATATATATATATATATATATATATATATACCATCAAAACAAGCAGCACTCCAAAGGTCTTATATCCATATGTCACCTTTATTAAGTGAACGTTTTCGGGCTACAAAAAACCCGTCCTCAGACTTACAAGGTTATGCAAACTTACCACCACGCTGTGTTATATCCACCACCAAACAATGAACTACGCTCTCCACGTTAGATGCGCCTCCCCTGCGAGTGACGTCATCCGCCGTGGCAACGTAACAGGGACTAAAATAAAATGAACACATTTAGACAAATAATCAATACACAAATAAACTAACATAGGCAATACGCATCCTGATATAATATAGGACAATAGAAAAAATGGAAAAAATGGCATCTAATAATGTTATGCAGTTCCTAGTGCCGTACCACACATGTCCCGTCGGTTACCATAGCAACCTATATCAACAATGCAGCACATTCAATGCGGCATATGTGGAGGGCAACATAAGAACTACAAACATTGGTATAGCATACAGCAACCAAAGGCATTGCTACAATAGACAATCTATATATGCAAGTACAATAATCAATATCACAACATACTAACAAAGGCCAATTTTATAATCAGCCCTACTAGATAACAGACGGCCCAAGAATTACCATATAGGTATAAAGCATAGGGGTAAAACAGTTTTGTCTATCCAAACTAATATAGGTTGCTAAATAATTTAGAATTAACTCTATTAATTAACTATATGCCATACCAAAAAGAGAGTTCAAAGTAAACCCTATACTAAAAATAAAAATAAAATAAAAATAATTAGAATGATTCAGGACTCTCAACAGAGACATCCATTTTCAGCAGAGACTTATAAGAACACATGCCAGTCCAACTGAGTATTAAGTCCATAGGGAACCAGAGTATTCAACTCAAATGTCCATTTGGCTTCCCTTTGTAGCAGCATACGGTTCCTATCTCCTCCTCTTGATAATGGCGGTACATGGTCAATGATCGTGTATTTGAGATCCATAACATTATGCTTCATTTCCAAAAAATGTCTGGCTACTGGTTGTTCCGATGCCCCTTTCTTAATCGCTGTCTTAATAGCAGATCGATGATTTGCCATACGTGTACGTAGGTCATCTGTGGTCTTCCCTACATAATATAATCCACAAATACAGTGTAAGAGGTACACTATATGTGTAGTGGTACACGTCAGGCGGAATCTGTGTTTATACATTTTGCGTTTGTGTGGATGAGTGAAGCATGATCCAGTTATCAATCCTCCACAAGTAGTGCAACCAAGACATCGAAATACACCTGGTTTTTTTATGTCCAACCATGTAGATGTTTTGTAGCTTTGTACAGGGTCAGTGTTAATCAGTAAGTCCCGCAAGGACTTCGACCTTCTGTAACCCACCCTGGGTGGTTGTGAGTTATACAGAGGTAAGGATTTATCAGTATTGATGATCTTCCAATGCTTGTTTAAGATATCCATTAAGGGACCCTTATCCCCTGTAAAGGTAGTCACAAATGTCATTCTTCCATCCTCAATCTTAGGATCTCTATCTGGAATTTGACAAATATTGTCACATTGTTCTTTCAACAATTTATAAGGATAACTCCTTGTTCTAAACTGCTGTACCATCTCTTTCAATTGTAAATCTCTGTTACCTATTTCCGAGTTGTTCCTACTCACTCTCAGCAATTGCGATTTCGGCAATGCTCTCTTCAATGCCGGAGGATGGCAACTGGTTTAATGTAATAGGGAATTTCTGTCAGTTTCCTTTCTGTACAGTGTCGACTGGATTTTCCCATTCCCTTTATATAATCTAACATCCAGGAAATCGATTTGTGTTCTACTATGCACCATTTTGAACTTCAGAGCTACATTAGCCTCATTCAATTGTTGAAACCAAGTCTCCAGGCCCTCCAAAGTACCAGACCAAATGAGAAACAGGTCATCTATATACCTCTTAAAAAATCGGATGTTTTTGACCTGAAACAATGTCGTCCCAAACTCTTCAAAATGGGCCATAAACAAATTGGCATACGATGGGGCCATATTCGACCCCATCGCCGTCCCTTTTCTCTGTAGGTAAAAAGATTGTTCAAATCTGAAGAAATTGGTAGTCAGACAAAACTCTAGAAATTGAAGTAGGATCTCAGGAGGGGGTCCAATATAGGGATGTCTGCAGAGATGGAAAAAAACAGCTTGTAGTCCTTCTTCATGTGGGATTACAGTATATAGACTAGTCACATCTAGTGTGACTAGCCATATGTCCTCGTCCAAATCCTCCAAATTTTGTAGCATCTCAAGAAGTGCCATAGAATCTCTCAAATAAGATGGTGTATGGTATACAATAGGCTGTAGAAATGTATCTACAAACGTAGCAAGAGGTTGCTGTAATGAGCCTATAGAGGACACGATTGGTCTTCCCGGTGGAGGAGAGATTCCCTTATGTATTTTAGGAAGGGTATATAGGACCGGAGTTCTGGGATATGTCACTAATAGATAGAGATAAGTATCCCTATTAATGAACCCCTGGTCATATACCAATTTAGCATATTCATCCAGCTTTTTCTTGAATATTTGTGTAGGGTCACCAGTTAGTGGTCTATACGTATTATCATCCGCAAGCTGTGACAAGATCTCTGTCCTGTAGTCCTTATAATTAAGGATGACCACTGCCCCACCCTTGTCGGCCTCACGTATAATTAACTCTTTATTGCCTGATAGATTTCTTAACACCTTCCAGTCTTCCTTTGAGAAGTTATTGAAAGTCTCTCTTTGATGTGTACTAATAGAATGATTCATATCATCCTGTATTAATCTCGTAAAGGTATTAATACTGGAATTGTTGAAAGGAGGGGTATATGTCGACTTCTTCTTCAGTTGGTCATATCCCATTTCAGATTCCCCAAATTTCTCCTTTAAAGAGAGTAATCTTTGAAATTTTTTGGTGTCAATATAGAACTCAAATGGATCAGTTCTGCTGGTGGGAACAAAAGTGAGTCCTCTATTTAAAATTTTAATTTCAGAGTCACTCAAAGGGTAATCACTCAGGTTGACTACTATGTTATTCGTCATTTCCGAGGGTGTAAGGGTGGTCTTCCCCTTGTACCCCCTCTCCTTGTCTGCCCCCTCTTCCTCTGTAGTTTTTTGAGCGAGTTGTCACTCCTTGAGGGTGTTGGGGGTGTTGAGCTACCTGAGTAGGATTCTGTGGTTGATCTGTATCAGAGCCTGAACCAGACCCTGAACTCTCTACAGTAGTAAAATCCTGAGGTTTATAGTATCGTGCCCGTCTCCTCCTAACAATGTGTTGTCTCTGTCTCTCACTGGCAGTCAATTGCCATAAATAGACTCTTTTGTCCCTATAGTCGCTTATTACAGCCTCCAATTTCTTATTTTTAAACTGGATTAAATCAGTTTCATATTTCTCAATCTTGCTCTGGAGTTTGTTTATCCAATCCTCTGTATTATCAGCCTCCAATCTAGGCAAATTTGGTAATTCGTAGGCTGCAATCTCTGCCGTAATTAGTTGTAATAATCTCCCCACTTCTTGTATGACAAGTAGTACAAGATCTAAAGAGCATTTATTTTCAATGCTGCACCATCTGTCACAAAATGAGGGATTGTTTCTGCCCAAAGTGGGTACATTCCTGATCCTAAATCCTCTAGGAATGAAACCTCTGCGGTAATACTCTGAGAGGTATGCCCCATGCAAAGTTAGATCTTTTTCTTTTTGTTTAAGTTTTAATAGATGTGTATAGATGTATGCTGGTTTATCCAAAACAGGGCGTAGAGCTAATTTGTCAAATAAAATCCCTTCTGCATCTGCTTCCGTGAAATGGAAGGTGCTGGCTCCAGGGATTGTATCAATATCCCCAATATCCTCTGTAATACCAGATGTTAAATCCGTTGTCATAATGTATCCAAAATATAATATCCAAATTATAATGTCCCAAAAGAAATGTAAGAATGAAAACAGCAGCAAGGATAATACTTTGATTCTTATAATCGGGTGCAAGCAAAAAAGTTCAAATAGAAATGTCCAGCAAAGTGCACTCCAGATCCTATATGTATGAGCCTTGGGTGCTTAAAGCCACAATAATAATACCATCAAAACAAGCAGTACTCCAAAGGTCTTATATCCATATGTCAGAGGAAGAGGGGGCAGACAAGGAGAGGGGGGTACAAGGGGAAGACCACCCTTACACCCTCGGAAATGACGAATAACATAGTAGTCAACCTGAGTGATTACCCTTTGAGTGACTCTGAAATTAAAATTTTAAATAGAGGACTCACTTTTGTTCCCACCAGCAGAACTGATCCATTTGAGTTCTATATTGACACCAAAAAATTTCAAAGATTACTCTCTTTAAAGGAGAAATTTGGGGAATCTGAAATGGGATATGACCAACTGAAGAAGAAGTCGACATATACCCCTCCTTTCAACAATTCCAGTATTAATACCTTTACGAGATTAATACAGGATGATATGAATCATTCTATTAGTACACATCAAAGAGAGACTTTCAATAACTTCTCAAAGGAAGACTGGAAGGTGTTAAGAAATCTATCAGGCAATAAAGAGTTAATTATACGTGAGGCCGACAAGGGTGGGGCAGTGGTCATCCTTAATTATAAGGACTACAGGACAGAGATCTTGTCACAGCTTGCGGATGATAATACGTATAGACCACTAACTGGTGACCCTACACAAATATTCAAGAAAAAGCTGGATGAATATGCTAAATTGGTATATGACCAGGGGTTCATTAATAGGGATACTTATCTCTATCTATTAGTGACATATCCCAGAACTCCGGTCCTATATACCCTTCCTAAAATACATAAGGGAATCTCTCCTCCACCGGGAAGACCAATCGTGTCCTCTATAGGCTCATTACAGCAACCTCTTGCTACGTTTGTAGATAAATTTCTACAGCCTATTGTATACCATACACCATCTTATTTGAGAGATTCTATGGCACTTCTTGAGATGCTACAAAATTTGGAGGATTTGGACGAGGACATATGGCTAGTCACACTAAATGTGACTAGTCTATATACTGTAATCCCACATGAAGAAGGACTACAAGCTGTTTTTTTCCATCTCTGCAGACATCCCTATATTGGACCCCCTCCTGAGATCCTACTTCAATTTCTAGAGTTTTGTCTGACTACCAATTTCTTCAGATTTGAACAATCTTTTTACCTACAGAGGAAAGGGACGGCGATGGGGTCGAATATGGCCCCATCGTATGCCAATTTGAAGAGTTTGGGACGACATTGTTTCAGGTCAAAAACATCCGATTTTTTAAGAGGTATATAGATGACCTGTTTCTCATTTGGTCTGGTACTTTGGAGGGCCTGGAGACTTGGTTTCAACAATTGAATGAGGCTAATGTAGCTCTGAAGTTCAAAATGGTGCATAGTAGAACACAAATCGATTTCCTGGATGTTAGATTATATAAAGGGAATGGGAAAATCCAGTCGACACTGTACAGAAAGGAAACTGACAGAAATTCCCTATTACATTACACCAGTTGCCATCCTCCGGCATTGAAGAGAGCATTGCCGAAATCGCAATTGCTGAGAGTGAGTAGGAACAACTCGGAAATAGGTAACAGAGATTTACAATTGAAAGAGATGGTACAGCGGTTTAGAACAAGGAGTTATCCTTATAAATTGTTGAAAGAACAATGTGACAATATTTGTCAAATTCCAGATAGAGATCCTAAGATTGAGGATGGAAGAATGACATTTGTGACTACCTTTACAGGGGATAAGGGTCCCTTAATGGATATCTTAAACAAGCATTGGAAGATCATCAATACTGATAAATCCTTACCTCTGTATAACTCACAACCACCCAGGGTGGGTTACAGAAGGTCGAAGTCCTTGCGGGACTTACTGATTAACACTGACCCTGTACAAAGCTACAAAACATCTACATGGTTGGACATAAAAAAACCAGGTGTATTTCGATGTCTTGGTTGCACTACTTGTGGAGGATTGATAACTGGATCATGCTTCACTCATCCACACAAACGCAAAATGTATAAACACAGATTCCGCCTGACGTGTACCACTACACATATAGTGTACCTCTTACACTGTATTTGTGGATTATATTATGTAGGGAAGACCACAGATGACCTACGTACACGTATGGCAAATCATCGATCTGCTATTAAGACAGCGATTAAGAAAGGGGCATCGGAACAACCAGTAGCCAGACATTTTTTGGAAATGAAGCATAATGTTATGGATCTCAAATACACGATCATTGACCATGTACCGCCATTATCAAGAGGAGGAGATAGGAACCGTATGCTGCTACAAAGGGAAGCCAAATGGACATTTGAGTTGAATACTCTGGTTCCCTATGGACTTAATACTCAGTTGGACTGGCATGTGTTCTTATAAGTCTCTGCTGAAAATGGATGTCTCTGTTGAGAGTCCTGAATCATTCTAATTATTTTTATTTTATTTTTATTTTTAGTATAGGGTTTACTTTGAACTCTCTTTTTGGTATGGCATATAGTTAATTAATAGAGTTAATTCTAAATTATTTAGCAACCTATATTAGTTTGGATAGACAAAACTGTTTTACCCCTATGCTTTATACCTATATGGTAATTCTTGGGCCGTCTGTTATGACGTCACTCGCAGGGGAGGCGCATCTAACGCGGAGAGCGTAGTTCATTGTTTGGTGGTGGATATAACACAGCGTGGTGGTAAGTTTGCATAACCTTGTAAGTCTGAGGACGGGTTTTTTGTAGCCCGAAAACGTTCACTTAATAAAGGTGACATATGGATATAAGACCTTTGGAGTGCTGCTTGTTTTGATGGTATTATTATTGTGGCTTTAAGCACCCAAGGCTCATACATATAGGATCTGGAGTGCACTTTGCTGGACATTTATATATATATATATATATATATATATATATATATATATATATATATATATATATATATATATATATATATATATATATATATATAAATACTAATAAATGCATCACTCTCAATCCACAACACCAAAGGAAACAACTATAAAAATAAACTAATATAAGCATCATAATTCTTTTTTAATTCTTTTTCTTTCTAATATACATAGGTCTCAACAAACATGTTACCTAGGAACTAAACCTAGACTGTCCCCCTTATACTTTAATAAGAAGCATACTAGACCAACAGTGCCGTAAGAATAGCTGTAGGATGTGCATATAGTTATAAAGCATATTTGTTTGTGTATGAAACAGCATGTGCTCTTTCTGTGCAAGGGCCAGATTACAAGTGTCACGCTATTTAATACTTTTGCTCGAGCATACACTTTGATAGAAGGAAGCTTTTTGCACACGTCAGGTTGTGCGCGTATTACAAATTGCTAGTAAAAAGTTTGCATGCGAGCAAAACCTGATGCACGCTAACCAAATATAGTGACCGCGTTAACATATTCTCCCCATAGAAGTCAATGGAGAGTGCAGAAGAACAAAAACTTACACCTATTGCTAGCGCGCTTACCCGTCGGGAGTTATGAATAGTTTACATTCAAATGTCTTCACATACAGGATAATGTCATTTTTATTGTAAATACATATGTGTATATACCTATACCTGTATATCTATTCCTATAGATATTTTATAAATATATATATTTAATAATATATTTCTATGTGAAGAACATAGAAATGTAAAATATGCCTAACATGATTTGTGTTTCCTGATTTAGGTCTAATGCGGTGTCAGGTTAAAAAAATTACATTATCCTGTATGTGAAGAACATTGGAATGCCAAATATGTACATTAAAAATACATATGCATAAATATGTACACGCATTTATCCATATATACTTACCTAACATATGGGAAGTACTCTCCCTGCTATCATCTAGTGACATTTGAGTATGTAGAGCCAGTGCTAAGCAAATCCGTTTACACATTGTTTATACTTACTTCTCCCTGCTAGTAAACACAACATGCTATCCTGTTGGCTAACACATCATACCATACTTGTAGCTGATTGTATTATGACTACCTTGGCTCTGGTTGGTTCTGTGTCAATGTACTATATTATAGTAACATATATAATATCTGACCCTAACTGTTTTTAGAAATTTCCTTGCTACGTTAACTCCAAGTTTTTTTGGTTTGGACACAGTATCTTGATATAGTGGGCCCTGTCCCGTTAGGGCCAATCACCATACAGATCCCGGAGTTGAGCACTAGGATGGCTCCTGTAGTGACCGATCTTCTCTTATACTATAATGGGGCCCTTACCCAATAGGCAATGTATACTCCCATGCCCCTAACCATCCCAATTATGTTTACAGCTTTACATATTGCATTTACTCGCAGTTCTCTTTGTGCAACATTAACGCTGGGGCTTAGTAATCACATTCTAGCGATTACATGTTGGTCACATTTTTTCACATTGCTACATATAGGGGCTTGTCTTCTATAGCCAATTGGTACGTTGGTTGATGTCTTGGGGGCGGTTCGCCCTGAGGCGATACGCATGCGCACTTCTTAATATGTGCGAGACACGGTGCAGTCTGTAAGCATCTGCATAGGCCTGCATTCAATATTGTCACACGCGATGTTTCTTCTTAGCTACTGATACGATCAGGTAGGAAGATCACTCCCTCTGCAATTTCCACTATCGCTACTTTGCATTTTTGACACATGAAGGGAAGTGTAGTTAGTATATGACCCCTACATGAGGATTATTGATACCAGAATAATGCGAGTAGTTATTGGTATGGTATCTATATTACGTGTTACATAGGACCGCTGGAGCACCTTTAGACAGTTAATATTGCACAGATCTATTTGTAATACTTAGATCACCTGCCTACAAAGATGTTGAACAGTATTTGCTTATTGAGCCTGATGCTGAATTATAGTTTATATACCATCCAGTAGCATTTGATATGGGTTTGGATGCACTGTTTTGTAATACATTTTTCTATGACTGTATATAGCTGCCAATTTGTAACAACTATGTAACTTTGGGATAGTACTATTGCATGACTATTTGTAAACTGTGCTATTCGGAATAGGCCCACCCAGCCTGACTCTGAAGTATATTCTATTATTTTATTTTTATTTTTCTCTTATGTTCCCTTTAGTAATATTTGATTTGGATCTGGATGTATTGATCCATGGTATAGTTAACAATGGCTCTGTGTACAACTGCCCAGTTATAAGGGTTATTTAATTTTGGGGTTCTGTGATATAACTATTGCTTGATTATTTGTATTTTCTATGCACTGTTTGTTTGGTTGCTATGACAACCATGTTTTTTGGCGGTTTTTTCACAAGGGGGAGGGGTCTATGTATGTTTTAAATGTTTGCTTCACTTGTATGTTGTTGGTCTGATGAAGGGGAGCATTCCCCGAAACGTTACCTATTAAACTATTTGTTTAAATTTTAAGTCCAGAGAGTGCTGTTTTCTACTCTACTACATATATATATATATATATATATATATATATATATATATATATATATATATATATAAATATATATATATAGAAAGTCAGTGGTGGTGCAGCACTCTAAGTAACGTAAAAGCAGATATACTCCTGCCCTGGGTGCACTTTGAAGTAATACAAGCAGTTCAAAATGAAAGGCACTCACCGGGTCTTAAAATGTAGAAAAGATTCTTTAATAAGGAGACGTTTCGGGGTTTCCCCCATCCTCAAACCAAAAAATGCATATCAAACATAACTTACCTAACTTAAATAGACCCGACAACCCCATCCGCTGCGTCACTAGCATTATACAGGAAGTCCTGGCAACCATGTGGTACAGCTCCACATCACTGGTTGCCATGGTAACCGGGACGCTACCCGGCGATCAGCTGTGAATAAAAATAATCAATAAAACATTCAAAACAAAGGTCATAGGCAATACTATTTGGCTTAAATATATACTGAAACACATGATCGCCAAGATGCAAGGCGGATGGAGTTGGAGTACCAAACTCCATACAAAAAAATAAGTACACAGTGCACGATCTATTGCAGCCAATCAAAGCATAAGGAAGTATAAATATTCTAAGGGCAACATCCTCAATATAATATACAATTATAAGGTAAACCCCTACGGTATAATGTTGTAAGAGGACAGACAGAGATACCAAATTTGTATCTAATTTTATCTGTCTTACAAACAACAAATAACAAATAACAATATCGCCAAATTCTGGCCACGAGGCAACACTTCCAAGTATGTATCTAATAAGTTACATTTTATGATACATTTTTTTTTTAAAAAAAATACCAAAAGTCTAACAGTACACAAAGAGATATATCTAGCTGCATTGTGGATATTCAGAATGAAAAATATTCTAAACATGTTAAGTATTTTAAACATTTTAAACCTTTTGAAAAAGGTAGAACATAATCCATCAAAACAGATATATTCAATTAAAACCAATTTGAGGAACAAATCGTGGTCTCTTATCAAGAGTATCGAGGACTCTCATAACAGACCCTTATAAGAAGGATCTTCATAAAAAACAGTGCCAATCAAGGTGGACATTTAATCCTTGTGGTGCCATGGTGCCCAATTCATATATCCATCTCGTCTCATGCTGCAATAGCATCTTGGCACGATCCCTTGTTGGTTGTGGTATGTGGTCAATGATTATATACTTCAGGTCAGCGACCCTATGCTTTGCTTGAGTAAAATCCCTGGTCACAGGCTGATCCAAAGTCCCCCTTTTCAGGGCTGTTCTAACAGCGGACCTGTGATTCGCCATCCTGGTCCGTAAGTCGTCCACAGTTTTCCCAGTTTGATTATTTTTATTCTCAGCGGATCGCCGGGTAGTGTCCCGATTACCATGGAAACCGGTGATGTGAAGCTGTACCATGTGGTTGCCAGGACTTCCGGTACAACGCTAGTGGCGCCGCGGGTGGGGATGTCGGGTCTATTTAAGTTAGGTAAGTTATGTTTGATATGAATGTCAAAAAAACAGGCAAACTTTCACTGAAATTATAGCAATAGACCAGGTGTCTTTGGACTCATGGAAATCCCTTGAGTGTGTATATGCTAAAACCCTTGCCCGAGTTGTTAAACAGTAAAGGGACCAACCACAGACACTAAACATTTTGTAGATGCTGGCCATTAAGTAATCCGTGTATGCAAACGAAGTTTAATTCAGGTTGAATACTCGGCCAGACACATTGACATAGGTGTAGAAACCGTACCTTGTTAGCTTGGAAGTAGCCGTACCTCAGAGTGCCGATATATCCGAAAACAGCTCAATCTAGTCCAAGTTCCACTTTCAGGCTTACCTTGGTAGAGCGCTTCACTCGGTAGTATAGCTGGATTGGTTGTAGACAGTCACATGACTTTTTGCACAAGGCTCGGCACAGAGGACCTATAGGCAGCTTGCTGGATCGTAACAAAAGGAGCGCCCCAAACTCTACTAGCAAGGATAAGCAAATTAACAAAATGAACGATCCAGAGAGGTGGTATGCAGTAACAGACACCATTATTAGTAGTCAGGTGCAAAGTCTCCAACAGAAACCAAACAGTGCTAGAAACATCCTATGCGTTTCATGCCGATAGGCACTTCGTCAGGGATATGTAACACCTCCCCTTTTCTACCTTATATAGCACAAATGTGTAATTAACCCCTTAATGGGCAAACATGAAGTAACAGTGTTAAATTGAATACAAACAGAAACAAAGTAATATTGCAAATAATTGCGTGTCAAATGCAGTGAAAAAATATCCAACCCATTATAAATTTTAACTATTCTAAGTTCCAAATTTACACTATAGATGAAAAAGAATATAAATACATATTCAAAATCACATGATGTAAAAAGAAAAGAGAAAAAGTAAGAAGAATTTAGAAATTTAGAAAAAAAGCAATTTAAATTAAAAAAAATGAGACATATACACTTAGCGCAAAAAGATACTTAATGCATAGTATACAGCATATATATGTTCTACATAGTGAGGCAAAAACAGTTATGGTAAAAGAGGTATATAATACCCATGAATATAAATACAAGTATAACTCCCTGGATTTGCCGATAAAGCTATCTCATTCTTAAAACTGGCAGGATACGTCCAAATCTATATAGTATGAAGAAAAAAAAGAAAGGAAAAGTAGGAAATGAATTAAAAACACTAACATAGAAATGGGAAAAGACTAAAACAATTATGAACCGATGTTAACAGGGTGCAATTATATGCCAGTATATGCTTTCAAATCCCACATTTTATTGATACCATGTGGAGTACCAGTTTGTAAAACAAAAATCCAATATGCTTCTTTCCTATTTAATTTGGCCACTCTATCACCTCCTCTGATATTATTAGGTACCCAGTCAATAGCTTGAAAAGAAAATGCATTATTTAAAGCAAGATCACCATGTAGTTTGAAATGCTTTGAGACCGGGGTTTTAGGTATGTCAGCTTCAATGGAACTAATATGTTCACTGATGCGATCTTTTAGGAGGCAAGTCGTACGTCCAGTGTACTGCTTTTTGCAAATATTACATGTTAATAAATACACTCCATATCCAGAGTTACAAGTTAAGTGACCAAATATTTTGCACTTCTTATTAGGAACACTAGAATTAAATTCATCACCTTTGTGTACAAAACTACAACTCATACAGGGGGAAGTTCCACATTTGAAGAAACCCTTCTTAGAGTGTAGCCAACTTCTAGTTTGGCCCCCTATATTAGAGAAATCTCTTCAATTGTCTTAGCTTTTTTAGAAACACAATGTATCCCTTCTTTAGTCACACATTCCCCTATAATAGGGTCATTTTTCAGAATGGGTATCGCTCTATGTATGATATTACAGATATCTTTATACTGCTTACTGTAAGTAGTTATGAATCTAAATGGACAATTTTCTTGTCTAATTATAGATTTTTCTTATCTTTCAATAAATTAGATCTGTCCATTTTACCCACCTCCTGTTTGATATCATTTAGGGTACTTATGTGATATCCCCTGATATCACAGTCTAGCAGCTAATTCATCTGCTTGTCTATCATAACTGGTTAGTTCAGTACAATTTAGTCTCAGATGAATAAACTGGCCTTTTGGAATGGCCTTTTTTTAGATGACTAGGATGATGTGAATTTGCCATTAAGATAGTGTTACCAGCAAATGGTTTCCTATATGTTTCAGTTCTTAGTGTTCTATTCTCTGTATCTAAACTGACTAGCAGGTCCAAAAAAGGAATATACTTATCGGAGAATTCAAACGTGAACTTTAAGTTTAACTCATTGTCATTGAGATAGTTCACAAAGTCCAACATCAAGGTCTGATCCCCATTCTATACAAGGAGCAAATCATCAATGTAGCTGGAAAAGAACTTGATATTGGACTTGAATGGATTGTCTTGTGAGAAGATTTGATCAATTTCAAATCTATTAAGATATAAATTGGCATATGAGGGGGTGAATTTCGCCCCCATTGCAGTACCACATTGTTGTATGTAAAAGGTACCTTCAAATGAAAAGTAGTTGTGAGTAAGTAAAATGAAAACTGCATCTTTAATGAATTGGATATAAACTTCATCATAGTCAGTATAGAGACCAAGCATACGTGTCAGATCTTCTATTCCCTTTACATGTGGGATACAAGAGTAAAGGGAGGTAACATCTATTGTTAGTAGTATGTCACCTTCCTGTATATCAATGTCAACAGATGCTTGGTATCCCTGATATAGCCCGGGGATTGTTGTACAATGGGCTGCAACATGGAGTCAACATAAGCACTTATATTCTCACCCAAAGTACCTACCCCAGAGATAATGGGCCTCCCTGGTGGGGATGTTAATGTTTTATGCACTTTGGGTAAGTGCTTAAAAATGGGTATATGTGGTGCTTGTACCTTTAAATACTCCATATAGTGTGATGTTACCCATGTCTCAATGCCTCATCTAAGAACAGATTCAACTGCCTCTTGAATTTGATAGTCAGATTAAAGGTAATTCTCTTGTAAGTAAGACTATCACTAAGTTGCCGATTGGCTTCATCTGTGTATTGGCATTGATCTTGTATTACAACAGAGCCACCATTATCTGACTTAGAAATAAACAAGTTTTTATTGTTTTGCAATTTTCTAACTGCAGTGTGTTGTTTATTTGTCATATTAGATGGATAATATTTTTTGTGTTACTTTTCAACTGTTCTTGCTAGAAAAATAATGTCTCTTTTAATTACTATGTGAAAGGTGTTTACAAAATTTCCCCTCATTTGTATAGGATAAAATGTCTTATCTGATCCTTTAAGATCTGACACAGGGATCCTTAGATTGCTGTTATTGGACCTAACACTCTCACTTGTTAATGTTTGTAGTGAAATTAGACTGCATTGCTCATCAAAACTGTGTATTGTGGGAGCAACTCCACTAGTGGGTGTTACTGCAGTACTGATGGCTTGTGATGTTACAACCTGTATTGAAAAGTTATCATTATTGACATCTATACTCGGATCCCTATTAAGCCCAAAGTGTCTTTTCAAAGTAAGGGAATGTGTGAGCCTATTAACATCAACTAGTGTGTCGAATAAAATAATAATAATATTCCTTGTTTAGTTAGTTCAGTCGAAGACAAAATAACCCCATTAGTGTTAGTAGTTTGTGAAATATCACCTACGTGAGTATTGTAAGCAGTATCTAAAGATTTCAGTGTTTTGACTTCTTGGGTATCTCGCAGGGAGAGATGTGCCTTCCAAGTTTTTTGGAACATTTGGTGTATCTGACTGTGTGGTGTGAGTAGATGAGTACTCTGATGTTCTACCTAGGTAGAACATCAGAGTACTCATCTACTCACACCACACAGTCATCTCTCCCTAATAGATACCCAAGCAGAGGTTTAAGAAGAACAAGAGGTTTTTCTGAAAACAAGAAGTCAAAAAACTGAAATCTTTAGATACTGCTTACAATACTCACGTAGGTAATATTTCACAAACTACTGACACTAATGTGGTTAATTTGTCTTTGACTGAACTAACTAAACAAGAAATAGAGGTATTATCACTAGGTTTAGATTTTGCACCATCCTCAGACTTTTCGTTATTCGACACACTAGTTGATGTTAATAGGCTCACACGTTCCCTTACTTTTAAAAGACACTTTGGGCTTAATAGGGATCCATGTATAGATGTCAATAATGATAACTTTTCATTACAGGTTGTAACATCACAAGCCATCAGTAATGCAGAAACACCCACTAGTGGGGTTGCTCCCACAATAACAAGTGAGAGTGTTAGCTCCGATAACAGCAATCTCAGGATCCCTGTGTCAGATCTTAAAGGATCAGATAAGACATTTTATCCTATACAAATGAGGGGAAATTTTGTAAACATCTTTCACAGGTTAACTGAAAGAGATATTATTTCTCTAGCAAGAACAGTTAAAAAGAAACACAAAAAATATTATACAGCTAATATGACAAGTTTACTATATGTCTCTTTATCATTAAGTAAGCGGTATGCTTCTTTAAGGTAATCTACTTTGTTCTGGAGGACAATCCCTCCTCCCTTATCCGCCTCGCGGATAACAAGCTTTTGGTCTTTTTTGAGACTTTCCAATGCTTCTTTTTCTTTGAAGCTCAAATTGTCCTCTTTATGATTATATTTCTTTTTACAAATCTTTTCCATATCTTGTAAAACAAGACTATTGAAAACTGGAATATAATTCCCTTGAGCTTGTAGGGGAAATAACGTGGAATTATGTTTCAATCCCATATGGTTCATCTTTAAATCTAGAGCTTCCAATTCAAGTTCATTGAGTATTTATAGGGGATTTTATAGCTCCCTTTCATTGTGTGACTAAGTATCAATTCCTTCTAGTTCAAATAGTATATCAAGAGTCATGGACTCTTCAAAGGGGTTATTTTCCTCCTCTAGTCTCAAGAGTTCCTCTCTTTCCTTATTTTTGCTTTCATGGAATCTTCTGAGACTTAATATTCTTGAGAACTTTTGGAGGTCAATAAACAATTCAAAATCTCTGGGGATATTGGTTTTAGGGCAAAGCAGAGACCTTTCTTCAATACCTCCTCTTCACATGTATTATGTGTTCTAGAAGAGATATTGAATATTTTTTGATCATATTCTGTTTTTATTGCCATTCTTTCCCTTTTCTCCTTTTTGAGTCGGAGTTCCACCCCTCCCCTGCATCCTCTTCTCTTTCTCTTACCCCTCTTTTCGGGTTTCTCCCGGAAGGGGAGTTCCCCTTCCCTAAAAAAGACTGATTATCAGAGTTTTGATAGGTTCTAAAATATTGACCTATTTTATTTTGTTTTCCTCCATACCCTTCTTTGTTTTTATTATTATAGTTATCAAATTTTGGTCTAGCTCCAAAATGCTCATAAGGCCCCTCTCCACCTTGTTTTTTATTTGGATGTTGGTAGGCTCTATAGTGATGTGCATTTTAATCCCTAAATTGATTGGGACTGTGTATATTAGAGTTATCTCTAAGGGATCCTCTCCTTTCGAAATTCTTGTTGGTGTTCACATTACTTTTGTTCTTAGTTTTATTTATATCTCCTGAACTATTTAATGAATAGTCAGTATTATCCCTCCATTTATTTAGATTTTTATTTTGGTCTTTATTTCTATTTTTATTTTTGGGATTAAACCTAGGTTGACCATTGATATAGAACCTATTAGGTCCCTCTTCCACTCTATTCTCTTCCCTAACCTCTTGTGTAGTATCTATATTAGTGTTGCAGGTATTTGAGGATTCAAAAGCATTTCTAAGTTTTTTCTTTTTAGTTTTGATTACCTCTTTTTCAAATAGAATAATTGACTGTCTATTTCTATCATCCAATTCTTTAAATCATGCATCCTCTCCACATTTTTCTAATTCTCATTCAATTTCTTTAATCTGTTCAGTTATTGCTTTCACTTTTTGTCTCTATATTTAATAGCAACATAAATAACACAAATAACAGGTACCGCAATGGGTACCAAATTTGCACCCAATTTCACTAATTTGTATATGAGATAGTGGGAGGAGATGTATATCTTTAGAGATAACCCCTTTTCATCCCATATAGTCAAATGGTGTCGTTTTATAGACGATGTTCTAATTATTTGGCAGGGATCCGAAACACATATAACAGATTTGGTTACTTATGTGAATCAAAATGTATTAAATCTCAAATTCACTGAGTCACATAATGCAGATACCATTACCTTTTTAGATCTAAGTCTGTCACACAAATTTAATACGATTATAACTAGCCTCTATAGGAAAGAGACGGACACTAACGCCTATTTGCATGCTAAAAGTGGCCACCATCACAAATGGATTTGTAATATCCCATTTGGGCAGTTCCAGAGAGTCATGAGGAACTGCACAGATGTGAATACATATGAAAAAGAGTCACAGGTCCTTAAAAATAGATTTTTAAATAAAGGGTATGATGCTTCAATAGTACACAATGCTTATGCTAGGGCTAAAAACCTAGATATAAGTGATCTAATAAGCAAGAAACAGAGAAAGAAGCCTATTAAGGATCAACCCCTCTTTATCACCATGTTTAATAGAGCTTCACGCAAGATAGAAAGAAGCTTTATGAAACATTGGCCTGTTCTTTTACAAGATCCAATCCTAAGAAATGTTTTACCTGAGATACCACGTTATTTTCAAGAAAAATCAAAGTTTAAAGAATATTCTGGCTCCCAGTAGATTGAGGGACAGTGAAAAACATACCAACTGGCTACAGAAAAGATCAAAAGGTTTCTTTAAATGTGGGAAGAAGGGGTGTCTCAGCTCTACCCACTGTGACCCCGATACATCACACTTCATTTCACTTAGGGACCAGAAAAAAATACGAGATTAAAGAATCAATTAATTGTAAAAGTACTCAAGTGGTATATCAACTGTCCTGTTCCTGTGGAAAAATCTACATAGGGAGAACAAAACATAGTCTGAAAACACACTTCAGGGAACATTTAGTTAATATTGATAAAGGGATCCTTACACATGTGGTCTCAGCCCATTTCTTTGAATATCATAATCAAGATACCAGTAGTTTAAAAGTAAAAGCAATTGAACGAGTTATATTGGATTCTAGGGGTGGCAATAGATAACCACACTCAGGCACAGAGAAACCTTCTGGATTAGAACTTTGGGCTCAATGGAGCCAGAAGGGATGAATAGAGAAATAGATCTTGCTGCTTTCTTGATAGATGATTAATTACCTATTGATGGATTTTTTAGGTGTGGGGATTTTTTCCTCAGTCATGTGTATATATATATATATATATATATATATATATATATATATATATGTATGCAATATTATGACTTTACATACCCTAGATATTAGTATCCTCAGTTGTGTGTATATATGTTTAAACAATGAATTTATCACCACTCATTTTAATATTTGTTATACTTTAGTTGTTTTAGGTAGTACTTGGTCTGAGAGTAAACATTGCATTTAATTCACTTTAGATATGCGCATGTTCTATTCTAACCTAAATCATATGGAGTTACAATTATATTCATTAGCTGTATGAGATTAGCAATTCTAGCTGCACTTATAAATTAGCGACACCAGAACACTACTCAGCGCTAGGTATAGATATTAAGCCTCAAAGAATGAAAAATATTAATTATTAAAATTAAAATACAACTATGTGCTGAAATACTGAATCATAAAAAATACACCTAAGTACTGAAATACTGAGTCAGATTGTCTCATACGGCTATTGAGAAGCAACTTTCATAAGTTCTGCAAAATTTGCTTTCATAAGTTCTGCATAATTAGTCTTCCTTGTAAAAAGTTCCAATAGCCAGACAGTACCTTTTGTCTCACAAAATTGAGTGATTTTATTCTGCTTCTTTTTTTGATGGAATCGTTTTCAATCCTGTTGATAGCTTCCAAGCGGATCCTTTTTCCTTTTTGCTCCCTCTCTGCTGCTCCTTTAAATCCCCTCTTTCTCAAGGGATTGTGGGATCCAGGATCCAAAGTAGATAGACAGAAAAAACAAAAGCGCAAAAGAGAGAGGATTCAAGTGCAATTATAACACAAATTAGCGCAGATAAGTGATAAATCTACTCACCAGATGTATGATAAAAAAATGCCTTTATTTATTCACAAGGATAAAACACTTTGTTTCCACTGTGCACGGAAACAAAGTGTTTTATCCTTGTGAATAAATAAAGGCATTTATTATCACTTATCTGCGCTAATTTGTGTTATAATTGCACTTGAATCCTCTCTCTTTTGCGCTTTTGTTTTTTCTGTCTATGCACTTATAAATTAACTACTCAGCAGGCATTTACAAATATCAATTAAGTATATAAGAGTTTAAATATGGCTAATATTCAATATCAAATTTAAAGTACAAAATTGCCACATGCGCTATGATTCTATTTTTATTTGTATCAATGATACCAAAAACCACAGGCATATCTATTTCTATTGTTACACTCAGACCACGTATCAAATAACAACAGTAATAGGTTTTATTGGTCTCATACTAGAAACTAGACTGCACAAAATATTGCTCTTTTCCTTAAAGAGATGAAAGATATCAGTGGTCAACAGTACCAAATACATCCTGTATCCATCGCATAAATAGACGGTTCATCTGTAGTGTGGGCAGCCTCTGACGAAGTAGGAAGACGTCCTACGAAACATGTTAGGCCAAGCCCACCGTCCTTACGCCACGCCATGCACATCAGCTGTATTGGAGCCGGCATTTCACTAAAGAGTTGGTGCAGTATTGGTTGGCGTTTTTATGCACTTTTTATTCCTTTTATATACTTCATATATGTGACTGGTGATTATTTGTTAACAAATAACAGTGACTCTTATCTCATATGGAACTTTTACATGGGACAATCGTATATGATTGAAGGAGTTCCGGTTTTCAGGTTTCATCTGATCCTATTGAGACGTTTACAGACAGATCACCATCTTTTACGTGTCTTTACATACCTCATACGTTTGAGGGTTCTAAGTGTGAGTGTGCAATTGTGTCTTAATATATTTATGCTGTTTTTGATGAACTTCACTTAGAGGGGTTTGCACCTTTCTTTTTCTGTGTTCTTTATATATATAGTCATGGTAAAAAATATTGGCACCCCTGCATTTCTCTCACATAATGCACGACTTTGCCCAGACAATTGTTGCAATTACAAATATTTAGGCATTCTCATGTTTATTTGTTTTGTTGGTATTGGTATGACACAAAAAAGTGGAGAAAAAAAAAGCCAAATCTGACACATTCCACACAACACTCCAAAAATGGACTAAACAAAATTAAATTAATTTGCACCCTCAATTTAATATTTGGTAGCACACCCCTTATAAAAAATCAATTGCTTCCTGTAACCATCAATTAGTTTCTCCCACCTCTGTACTGGGATTGAGATCTGGACTCATTGCTGGCCAGTTCAGTATTCTCCAGCGCTTTGTCTTAAACCATTTCTGGGTGCTTTTTAATGTGTGCTTTGGGTCATTGTCTTGCTGTAAGACCCATGACCTCTGATGGAAACCCAACTTTCTGACACTGGGCCCTACATTGCACCACAGAATTCTTTGGTAGCCTTCAGATTTCATTATGCCATGCACACAGTCAAGACATCCAGTGCCAGAAGCACTGAAGGTTGCTGGTGTGATTTCTATATTGTCAGCACCTGTTAATTGATACAGATGAGTTTAATTACAAATTACAGGAGCATCACAAACTTAGAATACAATTATTCCCTACAATTTTTAGAAGGTGCCAAAAATTTTGTCCAGTCTATTTTTGGAGTTTTGCGTAGAATGTGTCAGATTTGGCTTTTTTTTCTCCAATTTTTTGTGTCATACCAATATAAACAAAAGAAATAAACATGAGAATGCCTAAACATTTGTAATTGCAACAATTTTCTGGGCAAAGTGGTGCATTATCCGACAGAAAGATAGGGGTGTCAATATTTTTGGCCATGGCTGTATATATATATATATATATATATATATATAGGAGTCAAAGGGTAAACAGCGCTTATGGAGATTCTTAAAAACTGAATAATATTAAAATCTCGGCAGTGTTGGTGGGTAAAGAAAACAAAAAAAAAAAAAAAAAAAAAAAAAAGGGAAGAGAAGTATATGAATATACGTATATATATTAGAGTCTTTGATAGGATATTGGAATCCTAGTGTAATGAAGGCGTAATAGATACCCTTACCAAAAGTTACCTCAATCCTATGAGGTAAGTTTGCCGCATTGGAGGATGTATCTAGTGGTTGAATGAATCCTGGATGTTCTGGTCTGTATAAAATCGCTGCCTCTTGGAGTAGAATGGGATGTGGGTCCCCTTTGTGCTGGTTTCTTTAGGAAACTTCCTGTATTTATTGCCTCTTGGAGCTTGGTTTTCTTGTCTTGGTATGAACTTTCTTGTCCAGATATATACCAGGATGTCAGAGCAGGTGACGTGGTTACAGGGTACTTATTTCTTTTTTCTTTTCTTATTTTTTCTTCATTTTCCTTAGAGTTGTGTCAGCAGATACAAAACTCACGTCTGTGGTACACAAAGATATTTCCTTCCTTCCTAGTACTGTGTGCATAAAATATTTCCAAGCACGCCACTCACAAATTTCCCTTTTCCGACTCGGAGTCGGAAAAGGGAAATTTGTGAGTGGCGTGCTTGGAAATATTTTATGCACACAGTACTAGGAAGGAAGGAAATATCTTTGTGTACCACAGACGTGAGTTTTGTATCTGCTGACACAACTCTAAGGAAAATGAAGAAAAAATAAGAAAAGAAAAAAGAAATAAGTACCCTGTAACCACGTCACCTGCTCTGACATCCTGGTATATATCTGGACAAGAAAGTTCATACCAAGACAAGAAAACCAAGCTCCAAGAGGCAATAAATACAGGAAGTTTCCTAAAGAAACCAGCACAAAGGGGACCCACATCCCATTCTACTCCAAGAGGCAGCGATTTTATACAGACCAGAACATCCAGGATTCATTCAACCACTAGATACATCCTCCAATGCGGCAAACTTACCTCATAGGATTGAGGTAACTTTTGGTAAGGGTATCTATTACGCCTTCATTACACTAGGATTCCAATATCCTATCAAAGACTCTAATATATATACGTATATTCATATACTTCTCTTCCCTTTTTTTTTTTTTTTTTTTTTTGTTTTCTTTACCCACCAACACTGCCGAGATTTTAATATTATTCAGTTTTTAAGAATCTCCATAAGCGCTGTTTACCCTTTGACTCCTATTTTTCCTATATTGTATAGACTTAGTCTATCATACAATATTTGTACCTTCATAGCTGCTCTATGAGATTTTCATACCTCTGACTAGCGCATTTACTTGAGTAACGCCTGTTTCCACTCACTGACACTGAATGGTAACATTCTACTTAATTCTATATATATATATATATATATATATACAGGGAGTGCAGAATTATTAGGCAAATGAGTATTTTGACCACATCATCCTCTTTATGCATGTTGTCTTACTCCAAGCTGTATAGGCTCGAAAGCCTACTACCAATTAAGCATATTAGGTGATGTGCATCTCTGTAATGAGAAGGGCTGTGGTCAAATGACATCAACACCCTATATCAGGTGTGCATAATTATTAGGCAACTTCCTTTCCTTTGGCAAAATGGGTCAAAAGAAGGACTTGACAGGCTCAGAAAAGTCAAAAATAGTGAGATATCTTGCAGAGGGATGCAGCACTCTTGAAATTGCAAAGCTTCTGAAGCGTGATCATCGAACAATCAAGCGTTTCATTCAAAATAGTCAACAGGGTCGCAAGAAGCGTGTGGAAAAACCGAGGCGCAAAATAACTGCCCATGAACTGAGAAAAGTCAAGCATGCATCTGCCAAGATGCCACTTGCCACCAGTTTGGCCATAT
Source organism: Bombina bombina (assembly GCF_027579735.1). Lineage (NCBI taxonomy): Eukaryota > Metazoa > Chordata > Amphibia > Anura > Bombinatoridae > Bombina > Bombina bombina. The sequence goes on along the minus strand of NC_069501.1, from coordinate 528,645,686 downwards.
TTCAGAGCTGCAACATCACTGGAGTGCCCAAAAGCACAAGGTGTGCAATACTCAGAGACATGGCCAAGGTAAGAAAGGCTGAAAGACGACCACCACTGAACAAGACACACAAGCTGAAACATCAAGACTGGGCCAAGAAATATCTCAAGACTGATTTTTCTAAGGTTTTATGGACTGATGAAATGAGAGTGAGTCTTGATGGGCCAGATGGATGGGTCCGTGGTTGGATTGGTAAAGGGCAGAGAGCTCCACTCCGACTCAGACGCCAGCAAGGTGGAGGTGGAGTACTGGTTTGGGCTGGTATCATCAAAGATGAGCTTGTGGGGCCTTTTCGGGTTGAGGATGGAGTCAAGCTCAACTCCCAGTCCTACTGCCAGTTTCTGGAAGACACCTTCTTCAAGCAGTGGTACAGGAAGAAGTCTGCATCCTTCAAGAAAAACATGATTTTCATGCAGGACAATGCTCCATCACACGCGTCCAAGTACTCCACAGCGTGGCTGGCAAGAAAGGGTATAAAAGAAGAAAATCTAATGACATGGCATCCTTGTTCACCTGATCTGAACCCCATTGAGAACCTGTGGTCCATCATCAAATGTGAGATTTACAAGGAGGGAAAACAGTACACCTCTCTGAACAGTGTCTGGGAGGCTGTGGTTGCTGCTGCACGCAATGTTGATGGTGAACAGATCAAAACACTGACAGAATCCATGGATGGCAGGCTTTTGAGTGTCCTTGCAAAGAAAGGTGGCTATATTGGTCACTGATTTGTTTTTGTTTTGTTTTTGAATGTCAGAAATGTATATTTGTGAATGTTGAGATGTTATATTGGTTTCACTGGTAAAAATAAATAATTGAAATGGGTATATATTTGTTTTTTGTTAAGTTGCCTCTAATAATTATGCACAGTAATAGTCACCTGCACACACAGATATCCCCCTAAAATAGCTATAACTAAAAACAAACTAAAAACTACTTCCAAAACTATTCAGCTTTGATATTAATGAGTTTTTTGGGTTCATTGAGAACATGGTTGTTGTTCAATAATAAAATTAATCCTCAAAAATACAACTTGCCTAATAATTCTGCACTCCCTGTATATATATATATATTTCTATATATATGTGTGTGTGTGTTTGTAAGAATATATGTATGTGTGTCTATACATGTGTATACATGTATATATATGAATGTATATACATATTTTCACATATAAACACATGAATACACATATATATACATATATATATATATATATATATATATATATATATATACAAGCCCCAATGTAAGCCATTTTTCAGTAAGAAACCCACACATTATCTATTGGTTTTGTTTTCAGTAGACCAGATTCTTAAAAACACCATAGCAGAAACATAAAAATTAATAATGAATGTTAAACAAGGGAAATACCTTAGGGACCAATCCGATTATGACACAAATAAAGTATATGTTTGGCAGAAAAAATAAAGGACCAACTACAGAAGAGGGACAGGTAGAGGAAGGGGTAGAGGATGTTCAAATAGTAGAGGCAACACTAATAGAGGGGGACATCATGGAGATAATTTACCCACACAGAGGAAAGTAACATTCACAGATAGTGAAGCTGAGTCACAAGGAGAATACTCAGGTGATGGTTTTACCTCAGGGGAGAAAGAAAGGACTGCCATTACTGCTAATACATTTGTACATGAAACACAATCAGTAAGACCAAAAGTCAGCAGTAATACCAGTTATTATGATCCCTCACAAGATAGAACAGGTGAAGCCCCAAGGTACCAAGCTACCCCCTCTACCAGCAATACTGTAGTAGATATCTTAAAAGAATCTGGCCATAGAGATCTAGCCCAGGTTTTTTTTTTTTTTAAAACCCGCAAGACCAGAAGGGGAGGAAGAGGCAAAGATCCTATAAGACACAACAGATACCCCATCAGGAGAGGCAGGAATCAAACAAAATACAATTGAACACGATAGTTAACCTCTCCAAACATCATTTGACAAATGCAGAAGAAAAAGTGTTGAGGTTGGGCTTAAGTTTTGTCCCAGATGAGAGCTTTAACCTTTTCCAGACGTTACTTGATATTAATAAATTCATCAGAAACCTAACTCTTAAAAAGCATTTCTCAAAGGATGTATATGATACTACTGATGATAATTTGAGACCACAATCACAGGGAATCTCCACATATACTACTAGTGATCTATCCTTTAGTGAAACATGTGATTTAGCAGCATTGGAGGATTTGGCAGCAGAAGGGGGTAACCCAGAATATGGATCTGATAGTATAGTTACACCGAAATTTAGAAAACTGTCTGTTTTTTATCCCATCCAAAGCAGGGGAACGATATTAGAAAAGTTCCAACAAAGAATAGAACATGATTTGACAGTTTTGGCCTATAAATCAAAATGCACTAAATCTAACCTCACACGTGAAGCAAAAATAGCGATTAGTACACTCAAAAACAATCACAATATAGTAGTGAGAGCTGCTGATAAGGGCGGGTTTATTGTTGTCCTGGATAGATCACATTTTATCCAGTAGGCAATTCGCCAGTTAAGTGACAATACACAATATACCAAATTAAAGTCAGAAGCCTAATTGATGAGGGCTTCGAAGAAAGGTTTTTTGACCATCAGACTAAAGAATTCTTACAGGTTGACCATCCAGTCATACCAGTTTTCAATTTGTTACCTTAAAACCATAAAGGGATAGAAAATATGACTGGCCACCCATAGTTAGCGACATAGGGTCAGTGACTGAACACTTGTCTCAGTGCCTAAATGAGATTCTACAGCCACTGGTCAAGGGACTGACAAGCTACTTACGTGACACCAAACAATTACTTAGGGAAATTGATACAATTCCCTGGAAACCTGAGTATGGTTGGTTGACGATTGATGTACAGGCTCTGTACTCGTCAATCCCCCATGCTATGGGACTAAAAGCTATTGATTTTTTCATAAGTAGAAAGACAGATAAACTTTCACTAAAAATGGAATGCAAGTGGATTTATTCACTAAATGCAGTCAAACCAAATGGAATGAATGACTATAATAATTATTTTGTATATTTATAGGTCACCCATTTCATATTTCAGCATTAGATATTGCAGTACTTAAAGATATATATTGCAGTACTTAAAATCTGTGAGTTATGGTATATAACATAACAAAATGGTTACCACAAAGAGTTAGGAATATAATGGTATGGTAACAAATAAATTAATTCACCCTTCAATGCACCAATTTTAACTAAATTCTATTCACTTTAAGCACGGTTCCCAATATGTTAAATTTTAGAGCACAATACAGCACACAGTTTGAATAAACAAGCTACTCTATCACTCGATGAATAGAATTAGCAACCACATATAAATTTATGAAAAGTAGTTTATATTTTCTGGCATCATGAAAAGCAACAAATGGAGCATTTCCCCATTTGATATTATCACAAGCTCACATCGTAAAGCACAAAGTATGCATCAAAAATTGTTCTAATCGTACACCTTCCTCACAAAAATAAACTATTTTTATTTAATTGTCTATTTTATATTGACAACTAGAGAGCATCTCTCTGTTTTAAAAGTCACAAGCCCACATAGAAAAGCACAAAGTGTGTATTAAAATTACTCATATTGCACACCCCCTTCAAATATAATAAATATCTATATTTTTAATTTAATTCTTTATTCTATATAAGTTATTATAAAATCAAATTCTACACACAAGATGTAGGCATGTATTATCTTCCAGTTTTACAACACCTCTGTACATTATCAATGAATTTGGGAGAATAGGTAATGGACCTAAGTCCCTTTTAATACACGGAATAATGATATAGTACAATAGGTGGATACTAGTTCTTGCAATAATGAAGGCGACCTATTGCATGTACATATAATGTAAATAACATTGTACAAAACATTGATATGCAGCGTTCTAAGATAAATAAAACTGATAACGGTAATCGCAAGTTTGTTTACATCTGTTATGATCAGCCAATGACTTATACAGGATATTACACACCCATTTACCCGAACCATCCCACAACCACAGATTGGTTACCAACATAATGAATCAGCAATAGGTGTACACCCATCCTATGACGAACACAATGTGAAACGTCAGCTAGGAAATCTTTTACTGACAATCGATTGAACCAATAATAGGCTGACACTTCCTCCTGCTAAAACCAATGATAAACAGAGGGATGATCCAGTATAATCAGACGCAATAATACTTACAAGGCGAAAATGTCAGCAATAATGATTGACATTAGACTCATCCTATCACAGGTGGACAACACCTACTACTGAGACCAATAGTACCTAGTAGGTGGGTCCAAAGACGGTACAAATCACGGCAAACAACAGCGGCCCGCACCCCCTCTGAGGAAGCGTTTGTGAAACGCGCGTCAGGGGTCCGACAGGGGTAGCTTAGTCTCTCCTGTTCGTTTTTTAACTTGCTTACTCTTGTTGAAAATATGCTTTATTGAACCTACTATAGCCTTCCCAGCCTCTGTTCTTCAATAGTGTAATGATACAAATAATTAGCCCTCGGATTGTAAGGGCTTAGTCTATATTTAAACACTTTAAATTTTGACAGAGGACTGGGTGATACTTTAAATATTGGTTCTTATACTTTATTGCCATAGTGCAATCAACAGAGTTTAAGTGCTTTTATTCTTTCAGCTCTGTTATTTGAGTGTGTGTGAGTTCCTTGTTGATTTAATAAAGTTTAATTGTATGAATGGAATGGAACTATTTTAATTTAAATATACTTTCGCATCTGCAGAGTTAACTAGTACTATACTATTGCAGTATTGGTTTCCTTTTCTTAAACTGGATTGTATCCTCTATTACAATTAGTTTAACTAGTTGTTGAATGCTTGTTGTAACCAATTTACTGCATCAGATGTCTCTTTAAGATAACCTAGAGGCTGAGTCCCACATATATAGATACAAGAGACACCTGAGATTCAATACCAGACTCTGCAATCCCCCACCACAATATTTCTAAAGAAAGACAGATGTTAGTGACTCATTTAGGATGTATATATTGAGAGTCACAAAGTTTCTTTTGACTCATAATTGTTTTTCATTTGAGGGGATCTTTTACCTCCAGAGATGTGGGACAGCCATAGGGGCCAAATTTGTCCCATCATACGCCAACCTTTTTTATGGGGTGGTGGGAGCTATCCCACATCTATGGATGTAAGGATCCCCTAAAGGACAATATTGTCAATTATCATAGATTTATAGACGATTTGATACTCATACGGAAGGGTGGTAGTGATAATGCCAAAAATTTTGTTCACCTATTGAACACAAATAATGTAGGGATTAAGTTTACTTCAGAATACAATAATGGAGATGTCAAATTGTTAGGGGGAAGTGATGATAAAATACACACAGAAGTATATACTAAACCCATAACAGGAAACTCCTGCATGCACATAGCAATCATCTGGATCAGTTGCGAAGGGGCAATTTACCAGGCTCAAACGTAGTACAGATGAAACATACAATACACATTCTGAAATTCTTTCTAACAAATTAAGAAGCCGAGGTTATACAAAGAAGATGATAAATAAAGCTAAATCATCAGTTGACAGAATTAATAGAATTGATCTTCTTAAAGATAAGATAAAACCAACAGATTCAGAAGAAAAAATTACATTTGTAACCACCTATAGTAATCAATTCCATGAGATATGTAACATTATAAAGAAACATTCTAGACTCTTACAAGCGGATGAGAAACTAGTGGAAATAGCAAGACAAGGATTTAGATTTAAGAAAGGTATGTCAATAGGGAACCACATAGCACCCACGAGATTACAAAGTCCAAAAGCTGAACAGTGCTCATGGCTAAGATTTAGAGGCACATACCACGGTAGCAATATAAACTGTCAAGTGTGTGAGTTTCTATTAGAAGGGGATGGTTTCAGGTGTTCAGTTACAGGAGAGTTGTTCAAACATAATATGCGTCTTAATTTCAGAGATTTATATACAGTATATCTACTAACCTGCACCCTCTGTGATCTGCAATATGTTGGGCTCACTACACGAGAGGTACGTGAGAAAATCAGAGAGCACATTACTAACATTAAAAATGGTGTGTTGACCATGCCATTAGTTCAACACTTTAAAGAGCATCATCATAAAAACCCTGCGTCCATGAGATGGACTATCATTGAAAAAGTTTATAGTAAAAGAGGTTCCTCTAGAAAATCCAGAATGGCACTCAGAGAAGTCTATCAGATACATAAGCTTAAGACTAAGGACAGTACAATATGAGACACCAGACAAAATTTAACAAGCAAATACATGGGGGAATGGGGAGCCCTGTTCCCATAGGAACTAACAATCTAAATGGGTAGAAGGGTGAGAAACAGGAGGTGGGGACTGCAAAGGTGGGAATGATGTTAGTGTGAAGTTAGATGAGGACAGCTATTAGGCAAGTGGAATTCATTTGTTACTGATTTGGTGATAGGCTTCCCTGAACAAGAAGGTCTTTAGGGAGCGTTTAAAGGAGGAGAGGTTGGGGGAAAGTCTGACAGCTTGAGGCAGTGCTTTCCAGAGGGTTGGTGCCGCACGAGAGAAGTCCTGTAGTCTAGCATGAGAGGAGGTGATGGTAGAAGAGGCAAGGAATAGATCGTTGTTGGATCTTAGGAGACGGGCTGGAGTATATTTTTTGATGAGTGTGGAAAGGTATGGGGGGCTGCATTGGTAAGGGCTTTGTAGGTGAGAGTGAGAATTTTGAATTTAATTCTGCTGTGAATGGGGAGCCAGTGAAGGGACTCACAGAGGGGTGCGGCGGAAACAGAGTGCCTGGAGAGGTGGATTAGCCTAGCAGAGGCATTTAGGATGGATTGAAGGGGGGAGAGGTGGGAGAGAGGAAGGCCAGTTAGTAGGTTGTTACAGTAGTCAAGCCGGGAAATTACTAGGGAATGGATTAGCTGTTTAGTAGTTTCAGCACTCAGAAAAGGACAAATTTTGGAGATATTGCGTAGGTGGTTGCGACAGGATGAAGAGAGCGATTGGATGTGGGGTATGAAGGATAGATTGGAGTCGAGTGTAACTCCTAGGCAGCAAACTTGGGGTGATGGGGAGATAGTGGTGTCACCGACATTGGTAGTAAAGTTAGAAACTATAGTAGAATTAGTTGGGGGGATTAGAAGAAGCTCAATCTTGGACATGTTGATTTTTAGGTGGTGAGAGGCCATCCAGGAAGAAATGCCAGATAAGCAGTCGCTGATGTGGAAAAGGACAGAAGGAGAGAGTGCAGGGGTGGATAGGTAGATCTGAGTATCATCAGCATAGAGGTGATAGTTGAAGCCATAGCTACTGATAAGTTTACCCAGTGAGGAAGTATAAATAGAGAAGAGAAGAGTAGAGGGCCTAGAACAGAGCCTTGAGGTACTCCAACAGACAGAGGCAATGGAGAGGATGAGTCGCCAGTAAATGAGACAGAAAAGGACCTATTAGAGAGATAAGAGTGGATCCAGGAGAGGGCAATGTCACAGAGCCCAAGGGAGCTGAGAATCCGTAGGAGGAGGGGATCGTCAACAGTGTCAAAGGCAGCAGACAGGTCAAGTAAGATAAGTATAGAATAGTGGCCATTGATTTTAGCAGAAAGAAGATCGTTAGTAACCTTGGTGAGGGGAGTCTCAGTTGAGTGTTGTGGACGGAAGCCAGATTGCAGGGGGTCAAGCAATGAGTTGGAGGATAGGAAGTGTGTTAGGCGATCAAAAACTAGTTTTTCCAGGACTTTAGAAGCTAGCGGAAGTAGTGATATGGGGCGGTAGTTTGCAGGAGAATTTGTTTTTTTGAGGATGGGGGTGACCTTTGCATGTTTGAAGGATGATGGAAATGAACCAGTAGTAAGGGATCGGTTGAATATGTGAGTAAGAGCTGGGGTGAGGGTAGAGGACAGAGAAGGTATTAGATGTGAAGGGATAGGGTCAAGGGGGCAGGTAGTGAGGTGTGAGGAAGATATTAGGGAACTCACTTCATTCTCAGTGGTTGGGGGGAAGGTACTGAGAGTGTTGGAAAGGGTGACCGGGGGCGGAGATGAAAGGTTGCAGTCTTGTGGTGGGATGTTACTTCTGATGGTAAGTGTTTTGTTGAAAAAGTAGTCTGCCAAGTCTTGAGCACTAAAGTCAGATGAGGGGGGTGGTGCAGGTAGATGGAGGAGAGTGTTGAAAGTGGAGAAGAGACATTTAGGGTTTGAGAGTGAGAAGATATGAGAGAAGAGAAGTAGTTTTGCTTGGCTAAGTGAAGGGCAGAGGAGTAAGAATAAAGAATGAACTTATAGTGTAGGAAATCTGGTTCAGAGCGGGATTTCCTCCAGGCACGTTCAGCAGCACGGGAGCATTTTTGTAGATAGTGTGTTTGCTGAGAGTGCCAGGGCTGGAGCTGACGACGTGGGGTTTTGCGTATTTGTGGAGGAGTAAGGGTGTCGAGTGCAGAGGAGAGAGTATTGTTATAGTGGCTTGTAGCAAGGTCAGGGCAGTATACCGTGGAAGTGTGGGTAAGGCATTTTTTAATAAGGTTAGAAAGTTGGAGAGGATCCACAGTGTGCAGATTTCTACAGGTGCGGAGGCAGGGGGTAGAAATAGGGTTAGCCTGTACATTGAGATTATAGGTGAGCAGATGGTGGTCTGAGATGGGAAATGGGCGACAGGTGACATCAGAAGGGGAGCAGAGGTAGGAGAATACCAGATCAAGAGAGTGTCCGTCATTGTGAGAGACTAAAGGAGTTTGTGAGTGAGAGAAGTTTAGAGGCAGCAGGGGTAGATGGGTTATCAATGGGGATGTTGAAGTCCCCTAGGATTAGAGCAGGTGTATTTGTAGAGAGAAAATGAGAACGCCAGGCAGCAAAGTTGTCGAGGAATTGGGAGGTTGGTCCAGGGGGGCGATAGATAACTGCCACCTTGAGGGAGAGGGGGGGAGAAAATGCAGATGCAGTGAACTTCAAAGGAGGAGAAGGAGAGAGATGGATGAGGATGGAGGTGCTGATAGGAGCAGTAGGGGGACAGTAAGATTCCAACACCGCCACCATGTCTCTCACCTGGCCTAGGTGTGTGGCTAAAGTGGGGACCGCCGTGCGTTAGAGCAGCAATGGAAGCAGGGTCAGAGGAAGAAAGCCAGGTTTCAGTAATTGCTAGAAGATTGAAAACAGGTCGTGAACAGTTGTAAGTTTGTTACAGACAGAGTGTGCATTCCAGAGGGTACAAGAAAAGAGAGGTGATAAGTGCTGTGGGTTAATGGAGAGGAGATTGTTGGGATCGCGTGACCTTGAGTTTGTATTGTGGGGGACTGAGCGAGAGTGTAAGAGTGTGGTGATTGCTGCAGGGCCAGGGTTAGGAGAGATGTCACCAGAAGCAAGCAGTAGTAGCAGAGAGAGTGACAGAAGGTGAGAGTGAGACTTGCAGGAGCGGGTATGACTAGACACAGGAGAGTTAGATGGGGAAGTATTGCTAAGGAAACAGAGTAGTTCATGAGAGGACAGCACAGGGGATGAGAGAAAGGAGGGAGAGATAAGGATTGTGGGGATTATTGATGTTATAAGGGCATGCAGTGAGTTTTAGGAAGATGACAGACAGAAAGAGCAGAAAGGACATAGAGAGCATTGTGCAGGTGTATAGTTAGTAAGGATTACCTGTTAGTGGGGTCAGCAGTTTCACCTCCAGTTTCTAAACTCCAGTTCTTAACTCGGCTACTTATAATTCAGAGCCACTTTGAATCTCAGTGCCAAGGCTTCAGAGCCAGGTCTCAGCTGTATATAGTAGTAAAATTAGGGTTGAAATTATTTGATTCAAGGCACCTGTGTTACAAGTAGACTAGTTAGGTAGACTGGAGTTACACACTTGTAAATTAGATAGGGGGGGGGGTAAGCAAATGGCTGGGGGATGCACACAGAAATTATACAATGGAGCTGATAACAATTATACAGAAAAAATTATGGTGATAGTAAGTGCGCTAAAAGAAAGCTAAAGGTATCCAATATTATCCAGTATTAAAAAGACTTATAAATATATGTATAAAGGTGAAAAGTGTGATAAATGTGTATAATTCACAGTCAAAAATAAAAATAAAAAGGGGGGGTGTGAGGGGAAAAAAGGGGGTATGCAAAAAAATGACAGTGTCCGCAAAAAATAAGTGATTTTGTATCTTGGGAAGAACTAATATAATCTTCTAATCAATGGTGTTCTATATAATCAAAGTATGTAACAATAAGTGATGTGTCTATATATTGGTGTAATAATATCAAACTATAGATAGTGTATGTGAGAAAATAAACAATACGTTAATTTGTAACGAAAAAACTATAATATCTAAAAAATTATGCAGCCTAAATGATATATCAAAAATATTTATTTATACACACTCACAAACAAACAGAAGGGGACGTCTCCCCTAATAAAAAAGTTATAAAAGCAGATTTAAGCAAGTAGAAATTCAATTCTAAAAAAGCAGACTTTGCTGAGAAAATGTGTTAAAAAATCCACAGTATTGTGCAGAGAGAGACAGTTCCTTATAGCATCCGAACCTTTTGTTGTTGCTTTATAGGTAGGTTTTACTGACCAAGTTCAGGATTTAGAAAAAGTGTAAGCTCCTTATAGTACTATACAGTCATTCAACTTTATTGAACTTATTGCTTTAGGATTCTTTCTACTTACTTCACCACTCGTGTGGCAACGATATCACCTGTACAGCTCCAAGTATCCAAACTGAGTCAGTGCGCCGCGTGTATTTCGGCGTCTGACGTCATCGGCAAACTTCAGCCGCTGTCACCGTAATAGTTGGCTTTTCTGGATATTATAATCCTAGGTGGTTTTGGAGATAATCACTTCTTGTGTTTCCAACAGAGATAGTTCCCTGCACTTAGTGCTAATTGCACGCAGGAAAAAGGTGGATGTTGAGAAATGTGAATAACCCGGGTTAGTAAGTAAAGTTGAGAAATCCTTAAGTATAGAATGTGTAGTAATGTCAGATAACACAGCCACTCAGATCAACGCGTTTCGCTCGCCAGGGAGCTTTTTCAAGATAGATGTGACTGGTCAGGTGTATCCTTATAAAGGTGTCAGAAAACCCTCATTGGTAGTTTTTTCATTGGAATTTAAGGTGGAATCGTAGGAATACTATGTATCTGTATAAGTCCCATCTGGTTAAGGTGGAATAGTCTCTTCATGTTCATTCTCAGCTTAAAGAGGAATTTCTTTTTTAGCTTAATATCTTGTTTACTGAGAAGGCTACTATATAAGTACTGCTTCAATATTCATAATATTCTAAAAAGAATAACATTCATAAAAAATGATATTCATAAAAAATTTTATATTCATAAAATTTATATTCATAAAATTTATCTGATATTTAAAAATAATAATCAATCTTCATAAAATACATAAAATTCATAAAATATTTTTATAACATATATTAATAAAAATGGCCCTAAAACTTGTGACAGGAGAAATCTATATGTACATCCTACAATACTGAAAATTCCAAAAGGGATTTTATCGAATTGATTATGGCCATAGAACTTAAGCAGTATAAAAGTTACAATTTAAAATCACCATTAGTCCAACAAAAAGGGGGAGAGATCTAATTCTGAGTTTAAACCTCTTGGGTACAGAGTATCGTATTTGTAAATTAGCTCTGCTTCTTTTATCAGTAATTTCTTCTCTATACTGCCACCTCTCCAATGATTGTGTACTTTTTGTATACCCCAATATTTTAAATCTTTAGTGTTACCTTTATGGACTGATTTAAAGTGTTTGTATAGATGAGTGTCATCTCTACCATTTTTTATATTGCCAATATGCTCTCTTATTCGGTCCCTAATCATTCTTTTGGTTTCCCCAAAGTAAAAAAGGTTGCAAGTGCACTTAAGAACATAAATTATATTTTTATTGGTACATCTTACGTTATCTTTAATTATGAGGGGTTTCTCTGTATTGCTAATTCTAATATTTTTTAATTTGTTACTGTGGCCACATGCCTTACATGAATAGCATGGAAAAAAACCCATAATGCTTTTCCCAGTTAAATCTTTTTGTTTTGGTATATTTTTCTTTTTTGTTTTAAGTTCACTAGGTGCCAAAATTGTTTTAAGGTTCGCTGCCTTTTTGAAAATAAATTTGGGGTTGTCAATGATTTTCGCCCCTAACAGATCATCTTCTTTTATTAAGTGCCAATGTTTTTTTATTATCCTTTTGATGACATTCAGGTCAGCACTATAATCTGTTATAAAAGGGACCATGATCTTATTACTGGTCTCTTTTTGTTTCTCTTTATAGGTCAGAAGGGACTCTCTGTCTGTGTTCTTGGCTCTCTCTATGGCTTTATCTGTAATATCATCTTTATAACCTCTCACCTTGAATCTTTCTAATAGGATTTCAGATTGCTGTTCGAAATCTGTCATCCTAGAGCAGTTCTTTCTAATACGTAAGAATTGTCCTACTGGGATGTTTTTCTTCCATACATCTAGATGGCAACTTTTTGCATGTATATAATTACTGCAGTCGACCTTCTTAAAATGGGTCTTAGTTTCAATTTTATTTTCTGCTTTCAGTATTTCTAAATCTAAGAACACCACAGAATCTGTACTGTAATTATATGTAAAGTTTAGTCCCCAGGTATTATTATTCATTTCATCAAACATATTTTTAAGTTCAATTTCAGTACCTTTCCAGACTATTAGAAGGTCATCTATGTACCTTTTGTAGAGCACAAGGTTTGCACCATAGCCGCCAGAGTTGAGGAATTGAGTTTCCCAAGCACCCATAAAAAGATTGGCGTAGCTAGGTGCAAACCTTGTGCCCATTGCCGTACCCTCTATCTGTAGGTAAAATTTGTTGTTAAAGGAAAAGTAGTTATTGTCAAGTATGTATTTAATACTTTTTAAAATAAAAGCCCTATGTTGATCTGACATATTTAGATCAGATTTTAAAAACATTTCAACTGCTTTAATTCCCTTGGAATGATCAATTACCGTGTATAAAGATGTGACATCACACGTTGCTAGGATCATCCCTTCCTCCCAATGTATGGATTTAAGTTCATTTAAGACTTGTGTGGAATCTTTAAGGTATGAGTTAAGATTTTTAACATGTTTTTGGAGAAAATTGTCCACATATCTAGATAAATTCGCTGATAAAGATTCTATCCCAGAAATGATTGGTCTACCTGGAGGGTTGACCAAACATTTGTGGATCTTCGGCAGGAAATAAAAGATGGGGATACGAGGAAATTTGGGTGTCAAAAATTCAAGTTCTTTATCATTCAAAATGCCAGATTTGCTGCCTTCCTTAAGTAATTTTTCTAATGTCCTATTGAATTTTTTTGTAGGATCAAAATCTAATTTTTTATAAGTCTTGGTGTCATTTAGAAGTCTATTTGCTTCTTTGATATAATTAGTAGTGTCCATCAGGACAATTCCTCCGCCCTTATCGGCAGGTTTAATGGTCACCCCACTGTTTTTTTGAAGGTTCTCGATAATTTCTTTATCTTTAATGCTTAAATTGTAATTTTTAAGTTTCTTGGGGTTGTATTTCTGTATATCCTTACAAACTAATTTTTCAAAAGTGTCAAGGTAGTTGCCCTTAGCATGTGTGGGGTTAAATTTAGATTTTATTTTAAAATCTGTATGTTGAATACTATCTGAAATGTCGTTACTTATTTGCCTTTCAATAGGGTTTTTGAGAAAAAATCTTTTAATAGTAAGATTACGTACAAATTTTTTAATATGAATATGGGTGTTAAATTTGTCTAGTCTCTTTGTTGGTGCAAATGAAAGACCTAAACTAAGGACCCTTTCCTCGTCTTCCTTCAATTTTATACTACTAAGATTAAAAATGCCCTGAGTTCTGCTCATTATCTCCATCTTTTTGCCTCGTTTAGAAACTCCTCTTCCTCTCTTTCCTCTAAGTTTCTTTTTCTCCTTAGACTGGACTCGTTTTCCTGTCTTGATATATCTCGTGAGTGGCCCTCTTTGAGAGGGCTTCTCTCTAAAAAAACCTGTTCATCATTTTTATGTGTTTCCTCATTAGGCCTTTGATCTCTAAAGGTATCGAACCGATTTTGTGTAGGGATTCTCCATTGATCATCTTGTCTGTTTACCCATCTATTTGTTCTTCTGGGATATTCCCAGTAATTTTGTCTATTCTGAAATTGTCTATCTGAGTTCCGTCTAAAGGAGTTATGCTGGAATTCTGAATAAAAGTGATCCCTATTTTGGTATCTAGGGACTCTCGGTCTGTCATAATAGGTATTAGAATTTGTATTATAATTTCTCTCATAATGGTAGTTATCATTATACAGGGAGTGCAGAATTATTAGGCAAGTTGTATTTTTGAGGATTAATTTTATTATTGAACAACAACCATGTTCTCAATGAACCCAAAAAACTCATTAATATCAAAGCTGAATATTTTTGGAAGTAGTTTTTAGTTTGTTTTTAGTTTTAGCTATTTTAGGGGGATATCTGTGTGTGCAGGTGACTATTACTGTGCATAATTATTAGGCAACTTAACAAAAAACAAATATATACCCATTTCAATTATTTATTTTTACCAGTGAAACCAATATAACATCTCAACATTCACAAATATACATTTTTGACATTCAAAAACAAAACAAAAACAAATCAGTGACCAATATAGCCACCTTTCTTTGCAAGGACACTCAAAAGCCTGCCATCCATGGATTCTGTCAGTGTTTTGATCTGTTCACCATCAACATTGCGTGCAGCAGCAACCACAGCCTCCCAGACACTGTTCAGAGAGGTGTACTGTTTTCCCTCCTTGTAAATCTCACATTTGATGAAGGACCACAGGTTCTCAATGGGGTTCAGATCAGGTGAACAAGGAGGCCATGTCATTAGATTTTCTTCTTTTATACCCTTTCTTGCCAGCCACGCTGTGGAGTACTTGGACGCGTGTGATGGAGCATTGTCCTGCATGAAAATCATGTTTTTCTTGAAGGATGCAGACTTCTTCCTGTACCACTGCTTGAAGAAGGTGTCTTCCAGAAACTGGCAGTAGGACTGGGAGTTGAGCTTGACTCCATCCTCAACCCGAAAAGGCCCCACAAGCTCATCTTTGATGATACCAGCTCAAACCAGTACTCCACCTCCACCTTGCTGGCGTCTGAGTCGGACTGGAGCTCTCTGCCCTTTACCAATCCAGCCACGGGCCCATCCATCTGGCCCATCAAGACTCACTCTCATTTCATCAGTCCATAAAACCTTAGAAAAATCAGTCTTGAGATATTTCTTGGCCCAGTCTTGATGTTTCAGCTTGTGTGTCTTGTTCAGTGGTGGTCGTCTTTCAGCTTTTCTTACCTTGGCCATGTCTCTGAGTATTGCACACCTTGTGCTTTTGGGCACTCCAGTGATGTTGCAGCTCTGAAATATGGCCAAACTGGTGGCAAGTGGCATCTTGGCAGCTGCACGCTTGACTTTTCTCAGTTCATGGGCAGTTATTTTGCGCCTTGGTTTTTCCACACGCTTCTTGCGACCCTGTTGACTATTTTGAATGAAACGCTTGATTGTTCGATGATCACGCTTCAGAAGCTTTGCAATTTTAAGAGTGCTGCATCCCTCTGCAAGATATCTCACTATTTTTGACTTTTCTGAGCCTGTCAAGTCCTTCTTTTGACCCATTTTGCCAAAGGAAAGGAAGTTGCCTAATAATTATGCACACCTGATATAGGGTGTTGATGTCATTAGACCACACCCCTTCTCATTACAGAGATGCACATCACCTAATATGCTTAATTGGTAGTAGGCTTTCAAGCCTATACAGCTTGGAGTAAGACAACATGCATAAAGAGGATGATGTGGTCAAAATACTCATTTGCCTAATAATTCTGCACTCCCTGTATATGTTACGATTCCTATTCTCATTACGTTGTGTTTGTGAATAACCTAATGATCTATTTTCATGATTATTTTCCCTTCTATGTTCATTAGAAATTGGGGGGTTTGTATTTGAGTTCTCACCCCTGTTTGTTTGTGTATTATCGTTTATATCTCTTTCCATCTTTCCCCATTTTGTTCTCAAAAGTTCTTTATTAAGATTAGCTAATTTGTCCATTATAACTTTTTGTCTTTCTTTGAATTCATTACTGCTTTTTTTATCTTTTAATTTCTCTTTAATTTCTAAGATATTATTTTCAATATTTACTAAGGTCTCTTTCCTAGATCTCTTTAAGATATCTATCAAAGTGTTGGATGCTTTTTTTAGGGTTTCAGACCATTCATTCTGTAGTGTATCTGAAAGGGGAAAGGTACAATTTTTATTTAGGCGCAGGCCTCTTGGAATAATATCTTTAGAGGTATATCTATTCAAAAAGACCAGTTCCATTTTCTGCTTAAGTTCTTTGGTCATATTATATTCCAAATTTTGCATCAAATCTGATATTTTGTCAGATGTACATATATTAGGTATTGGAGTATTATCATCTTTCATATCAAGAAAAATTTTATCTCTAAAATCAAAAATGTCTTCCATACTGGGAAAACTGGAAAACCTGCTGCTACTGCTTTAGAAGGAAAAAAGACAATATTAGAAAAGTGTTTAAGCAGAGCGCTGGTTTATAAACAGGATACCACACAACTTACAAGTAAGAAAAGATCCTTCTATCTTTTCAATACATATATTAGGTATTGGAGTATTATCATCTTTCATATCAAGAAAAATGTTATCTCTAAAATCAAAAATGTCTTCCATACTGGGAAAACTGGAAAACCTGCTGCTACTGCTTTAGAAGGAAAAAAGACAATATTAGAAAAGTGTTTAAGCAGAGCGCTGGTTTATAAACAGGATACCACACAACTTACAAGTAAGTTACATACTTTGATTATATAGAACACCATTGATTAGAAGATTATATTAGTTCTTTCCAAGATACAAAATCACTTATTTTTTGCGGACACTGTCATTTTTTTGCATACCCCCTTTTTTCCCCTCACACCCCCCCCTTTTTATTTTTATTTTTGACTGTGAATTATACACATTTATCACACTTTTCACCTTTATACATATATTTATAACTGTTTTTAATACTGGATAATATTGGATACCTTTAGCTTTCTTTTAGCGCACTTACTATCACCATAATTCTTACTACATTTTTGAAAAGATAGAAGGATCTTTTCTTACTTGTAAGTTGTGTGGTATCCTGTTTATAAACCAGCGCTCTGCTTAAACACTTTTCTAATATTGTCTTTTTTCCTTCTAAAGCAGTAGCAGCAGGTTTTCCAGTTTTCCCAGTATGGAAGACATTTTTGATTTTAGAGATAAAATTTTTCTTGATATGAAAGATGATAATACTCCAATACCTAATATATGTACATCTGACAAAATATCAGATTTGATGCAAAATTTGGAATATAATATGACCAAAGAACTTAAGCAGAAAATGGAACTGGTCTTTTTGAATAGATATACCTCTAAAGATATTATTCCAAGAGGCCTGCGCCTAAATAAAAATTGTACCTTTCCCCTTTCAGATACACTACAGAATGAATGGTCTGAAACCCTAAAAAAAGCATCCAACACTTTGATAGATATCTTAAAGAGATCTAGGAAAGAAACCTTAGTAAATATTGAAAATAATATCTTAGAAATTAAAGAGAAATTAAAAGATAAAAAAAGCAGTAATGAATTCAAAGAAAGACAAAAAGTTATAATGGATAAATTAGCTAATCTTAATAAAGAACTTTTGAGAACAAAATGGGGAAAGAGGGAAAGAGATATAAACGATAATACACAAACAAACAGGGGTGAGAACTCAAATACAAACCCCCCAATTTCTAATGAACATAGAAGGGAAAATAATCATGAAAATAGATCATTAGGTTATTCACAAACACAACGTAATGAGAATAGGAATCGTAACATATATAATAATAACTACCATTATGAGAGAAATTATAATACAAATTCTAATACCTATTATGACAGACCGAGAGTCCCTAGATACCAAAATAGGGATCACTTTTATTCAGAATTCCAGCATAACTCCTTTAGACGGAACTCAGATAGACAATTTCAGAATAGACAAAATTACTGGGAATATCCCAGAAGAACAAATAGATGGGTAAACAGACAAGATGATCAATGGAGAATCCCTACACAAAATCGGTTCGATACCTTTAGAGATCAAAGGCCTAATGAGGAAACACATAAAAATGATGAACAGGTTTTTTTAGAGAGAAGCCCTCTCAAAGAGGGCCACTCACAAGATATATCAAGACAGGAAAACGAGTCCAGTCTAAGGAGAAAAAGAAACTTAGAGGAAAGAGAGGAAGAGGAGTTTCTAAACGAGGCAAAAAGATGGAGATAATGAGCAGAACTCAGGGCATTTTTAATCTTAGTAGTATAAAATTGAAGGAAGATGAGGAAAGGGTCCTTAGTTTAGGTCTTTCATTTGCACCAACAAAGAGACTAGACAAATTTAACACCCATATTCATATTAAAAAATTTGTACGTAATCTTACTATTAAAAGATTTTTTCTCAAAAACCCTATTGAAAGGCAAATAAGTAACGACATTTCAGATAGTATTCAACATACAGATTTTAAAATAAAATCTAAATTTAACCCCACACATGCTAAGGGCAACTACCTTGACACTTTTGAAAAATTAGTTTGTAAGGATATACAGAAATACAACCCCAAGAAACTTAAAAATTACAATTTAAGCATTAAAGATAAAGAAATTATCGAGAACCTTCAAAAAAACAGTGGGGTGACCATTAAACCTGCCGATAAGGGCGGAGGAATTGTCCTGATGGACACTACTAATTATATCAAAGAAGCAAATAGACTTCTAAATGACACCAAGACTTATAAAAAATTAGATTTTGATCCTACAAAAAAATTCAATAGGACATTAGAAAAATTACTTAAGGAAGGCAGCAAATCTGGCATTTTGAATGATAAAGAACTTGAATTTTTGACACCCAAATTTCCTCGTATCCCCATCTTTTATTTCCTGCCGAAGATCCACAAATGTTTGGTCAACCCTCCAGGTAGACCAATCATTTCTGGGATAGAATCTTTATCAGCGAATTTATCTAGATATGTGGACAATTTTCTCCAAAAACATGTTAAAAATCTTAACTCATACCTTAAAGATTCCACACAAGTCTTAAATGAACTTAAATCCATACATTGGGAGGAAGGGATGATCCTAGCAACGTGTGATGTCACATCTTTATACACGGTAATTGATCATTCCAAGGGAATTAAAGCAGTTGAAATGTTTTTAAAATCTGATCTAAATATGTCAGATCAACATAGGGCTTTTATTTTAAAAAGTATTAAATACATACTTGACAATAACTACTTTTCCTTTAACAACAAATTTTACCTACAGATAGAGGGTACGGCAATGGGCACAAGGTTTGCACCTAGCTACGCCAATCTTTTTATGGGTGCTTGGGAAACTCAATTCCTCAACTCTGGCGGCTATGGTGCAAACCTTGTGCTCTACAAAAGGTACATAGATGACCTTCTAATAGTCTGGAAAGGTACTGAAATTGAACTTAAAAATATGTTTGATGAAATGAATAATAATACCTGGGGACTAAACTTTACATATAATTACAGTACAGATTCTGTGGTGTTCTTAGATTTAGAAATACTGAAAGCAGAAAATAAAATTGAAACTAAGACCCATTTTAAGAAGGTCGACTGCAGTAATTATATACATGCAAAAAGTTGCCATCTAGATGTATGGAAGAAAAACATCCCAGTAGGACAATTCTTACGTATTAGAAAGAACTGCTCTAGGATGACAGATTTCGAACAGCAATCTGAAATCCTATTAGAAAGATTCAAGGTGAGAGGTTATAAAGATGATATTACAGATAAAGCCATAGAGAGAGCCAAGAACACAGACAGAGAGTCCCTTCTGACCTATAAAGAGAAACAAAAAGAGACCAGTAATAAGATCATGGTCCCTTTTATAACAGATTATAGTGCTGACCTGAATGTCATCAAAAGGATAATAAAAAA
This sequence comes from Bombina bombina, assembly GCF_027579735.1. Lineage (NCBI taxonomy): Eukaryota > Metazoa > Chordata > Amphibia > Anura > Bombinatoridae > Bombina > Bombina bombina. Next base: position 528,625,654 of record NC_069501.1, on the reverse strand, counting down.
ACATTGGCACTTAATAAAAGAAGATGATCTGTTAGGGGCGAAAATCATTGACAACCCCAAATTTATTTTCAAAAAGGCAGCGAACCTTAAAACAATTTTGGCACCTAGTGAACTTAAAACAAAAAAGAAAAATATACCAAAACAAAAAGATTTAACTGGGAAAAGCATTATGGGTTTTTTTCCATGCTATTCATGTAAGGCATGTGGCCACAGTAACAAATTAAAAAATATTAGAATTAGCAATACAGAGAAACCCCTCATAATTAAAGATACCGTAAGATGTACCAATAAAAATATAATTTATGTTCTTAAGTGCACTTGCAACCTTTTTTACTTTGGGGAAACCAAAAGAATGATTAGGGACCGAATAAGAGAGCATATTGGCAATATAAAAAATGGTAGAGATGACACTCATCTATACAAACACTTTAAATCAGTCCATAAAGGTAACACTAAAGATTTAAAATATTGGGGTATACAAAAAGTACACAATCATTGGAGAGGTGGCAGTATAGAGAAGAAATTACTGATAAAAGAAGCAGAGCTAATTTACAAATATGATACTCTGTACCCAAGAGGTTTAAACTCAGAATTAGATCTCTCCCCCTTTTTGTTGGACTAATGGTGATTTTAAATTGTAACTTTTATACTGCTTAAGTTCTATGGCCATAATCAATTCGATAAAATCCCTTTTGGAATTTTCAGTATTGTAGGATGTACATATAGATTTCTCCTGTCACAAGTTTTAGGGCCATTTTTATTAATATATGTTATAAAAATATTTTATGAATTTTATGTATTTTATGAAGATTGATTATTATTTTTAAATATCAGATAAATTTTATGAATATAAATTTTATGAATATAACATTTTTTATGAATATCATTTTTTATGAATGTTATTCTTTTTAGAATATTATGAATATTGAAGCAGTACTTATATAGTAGCCTTCTCAGTAAACAAGATATTAAGCTAAAAAAGAAATTCCTTAACCAGATGGGACATATACAGATACATAGTATTCCTACGATTCCACCTTAAATTCCAATGAAAAAACTACCAATGAGGGTTTTCTGACACCTTTATAAGGATACACCTGACCAGTCACATCTATCTTGAAAAAGCTCCCTGGCGAGCGAAACGCGTTGATCTGAGTGGCTGTGTTATCTGACATTACTACACATTCTATACTTAAGGATTTTCTCAACTTTACTTACTAACCCGGGTTATTCACATTTCTCAACATCCACCTTTTTCCTGCGTGCAATTAGAACTAAGTGCAGGGAACTATCTCTGTTGGAAACACAAGAAGTGATTATCTCCAAAACCACCTAGGATTATAATATCCAGAAAAGCCAACTATTACGGTGACAGCGGCTGAAGTTTGCCGATGACGTCAGACGCCGAGATACACGCGGCGCACTGACTCAGTTTGGATACTTGGAGCTGTACAGGTGATATCGTTGCCACACGAGTGGTGAAGTAAGTAGAAAGAATCCTAAAGCAATAAGTTCAATAAAGTTTAATGACTGTATAGTACTATAAGGAGCTTACACTTTTTCTAAATCCTGAACTTGGTCAGTAAAACCTACCTATAAAGCAACAACGAAAGGTTCGGATGCTATAAGGAACTGTCTCTCTCTGCACAATACTGTGGATTTTTTAACACATTTTCTCAGCAAAGTCTGCTTTTTTAGAATTGAATTTCTACTTGCTTAAATCTGCTTTTATAACTTTTTTATTAGGGGAGACGTCCCCTTCTGTTTGTTTGTGAGTGTGTATAAATAAATATTTTTGATATATCATTTAGGCTGCATAATTTTTTAGATATTATAGTTTTTTCGTTACAAATTAACGTATTGTTTATTTTCTCACATACACTATCTATAGTTTGATATTATTACACCAATATATAGACACATCACTTATTGTTACATACTTTGATTATATAGAACACCATTGATTAGAAGATTATATTAGTTCTTCCCAAGATACAAAATCACTTATTTTTTGCGGACACTGTCATTTTTTTGCATACCCCCTTTTTTCCCCTCACACCCCCCCTTTTTATTTTTATTTTTGACTGTGAATTATACACATTTATCACACTTTTCACCTTTATACATATATTTATAACTCTTTTTAATACTGGATAATATTGGATACCTTTAGCTTTCTTTTAGCGCACTTACTATCACCATAATTCTTACTACATTTTTGAAAAGATAGAAGGATCTTTTCTTACTTGTAAGTTGTGTGGTATCCTGTTTATAAACCAGCGCTCTGCTTAAACACTTTTCTAATTATACAGAAAAAGTCATAAATTCAGACATCAGAGGAAATGCATACCAGTATGTTTAAAAAACATTAAAGGGACATGGGATAACAACCAGGGCAAGAAATGCATAGAAGGAAATGCATACCAGTATATTGAAAAAACATTAAAGGGACGTGGGATAACAACCAGGGCAAGAAATGCAGAGAAGGAAATGCATACCAGTATATTGAAAAAACATTAAAGGGACGTGGGATAACAACCAGGATTTATAGGGTTAATTCATAATTTGATGCAAGTATTTCATAGGAGCTTCAATTGGTACACATATGAGGTATATATATATGAATATGAGTTTATTTTAGAGGTATATCAATGAGGTTAAATTATATATCATAAAGCAATATTAAATGCTCCAATAGTTAGCTTTGTCTATGTTCTTACCTGCATATTTTGATATAGTCAACTTTGGATAACAGATTTTGCTTCTAAATGTAATCATAAGATACATTAGATAGATTAACAGTTTAAAGGTGTTAATGGAAGGATAAGATTACTATGCTCTGATTAATATTTTACCTATGCATTTATGTATTTTTCATCTTTACGTTTTTTGTAGTTGCAAATGAAGTGATTTTAAGGAATTAGTATTTGTAATTTAATGTCATCATATGAGTTATATCTCATAGCTTGCAATACGCATTTCAAACATTGATATAATTAATTCCCATTTTTGCCTAATATATCTTAATATATCTTAATAAGACTAATGAAGTTCTGAGAAACAATATAAGTGAATTTGGCTACACTGTCAGTGTAAGCAATGGGTCTTTAATTGTTTCCTAAACCTCTTAAAAATGTAGTAAGGGATTAAGTTACTAACACTGATTCTATACTACTGTGTGAATTACCTAGGATAGAGCAGATGAATAAACCAATCAGTAAGAAGGGTTCAACATTTTTAATTAACCTGTCAATGTACAGAAGGTCTTTTAAAGGTTGTGTATGCATTATTTCATTAAGCTATGACTATGGCTAATGCCAAAACGCGTTAGCAGAATGGGCATTGCATTGTTTGTGGTTACTTTTTTATCCAGCTGTTATTCTCTAATGTTACATTTTATTTCAACGGACGTACTGGTGCTCCTGATTTGTGCTAATATTCTTAACTTTTGTTTTCAGCAGACACAGCATATTCAAACTATAGTTTATTTTAGTATATCTCATGACATGTGAGAACTCTACAAAAAAAATGCGTGAAAAATCTATATTGTAATAAACATGGTTGTAAACAGCTTGTGCGTGTGTTCTAAACTCTATAGTCAAAATAAGAAAGGGTTATTGTCATATAAAGTAGGGACTTTGGGTAAAGTTATATAATTTTGATTTGAACACAGGGGTTTCCATGAGTCTTTACTCAAATAATGCACATTTACTAAAAACAGGTGATCAAGTGCCCCCCACCCGAGATGGCGCCACATAACTGTCGTCCACAGTTAAGGGGTTAAAGGAGAAAATGAGAAAAATAAAAGATAATTTAAAAGTAGTTCAAATAAATAAATTCAATAGGGACACATAAGACTATAAAACAAATGAGGAATAACCCAAAAGCAATAAATGTAAGTTAAACCATATAAATAAGAGAAAATAATTTAAAATATTGATTATCAAAAATCTAGTATAAAACACTGAAATCTAGATAAAGTTGATCATAAAAAATATTCAAGTTAGACAAGAAAATAAACAATATATTTCCACACATAGATAATATCTTCTATATATAATACAAATAGAAGAGCCTATTATAATAAGTCTCATGAGCAAGTAGTGTCACTACACCTTACTAGGTTACAGGGCCGGCTCAAGATATTGTGCTACCTGGGTCCGAGAATGAAATAACGTACTCCCCCCCCAATAGTAACATTACTGATTAGCATATCAACCTGCTCCATGGATCTTATATTGCTGGTAACGGAAGAAATTAGATCCATGTTCCATAAAATCACTGAAGAAATCAATCATTATGAGAGCACAAAATTACAGATACTGATGGATGACCAGAGTGAAAATTGGATGGAAAAACTCACACAACAACTTAAAGAGTATAAAGATGAATTGATTAGATTCAAAAATAGGAAATTTCAGACTGTAACAGATGATTATAAAGAACGGAGGGCCTATTGATGGCTACTCAGTAGTAAGGAGAAAAGGAGATATTCTAGAAGACCTAGACATAAACGTCATTTTACTAAAAGAACGCTGACGACTGTGGATAGCAATTCAGGACCGGATTCCACTCCAAAATTTCAGAAGCTTCTATTTCTAAAATTGCAGCTGACAAAACAGACACTGTGGAACTTTGAGAAGCTGCCCTACTTGTTTGCTATTATGGTTGCGCAAAGGTCTATAGTTCTTTCTCAATTGCTCATAAAAATGATATTACTCTGAAAGAGCGGCTTTACAGTTTGCCCCTCAACAGCCATCTGTAATACTGTCACTCATTTAATCATTGCTATTTTCATGCCTTCCCCTTCCATACCCTGCCCTGCATACTAAATTTATTTTCAGCAAAATCACTCACTGTATACATTTTAATAAACTTACACTTAAAAAAGTATGCTCATAATCATTTCATAAGATTTGAGGGTTATTATTACGTTTTTTATTTAATTAATTTTATTGTGGTAATTGTATTTGGTGAGGCAGAGCCCAAGCTGCCCATACCAACAAGCTTCCAATGTGAGTCCAATCATTCCATACAGAACTTCACATTTTCTATTTTTACACATGATCATATCACTAAGGCCCTGATGATCGAAATTGTGAAGCCAAGAAAGCCGGCTAAATATTACAAAGAGTTGTCAATATTATTTAAAAACAGCATAGCCGAGAGGCGTTTTACCATAGATTTCCATGGGTGGTGATACTTCTCTGATACTGACAATATATTAAAAGCATCATCGCCACCTACATAGAAGGTGTAATGTAAATGATCCCTTTACGCAGCACTGTATGGCAAAGTACCAGACACATTTATCTAGACCTTTGGTTAGCGAGAGCCTAATTAATAAACTAATTATAGGAATGAAGGGTAAAGTGATCTACTCAAATGATCTAGTGTGGCAAATAGGACCTAGGTAGTGCTTGTTTCCAGTAAAATTTAAAATCTAGAAGATAGGAAAATGTATTACATTTTAAAAAGGCATATTCCTCAGAGGAAAGAAGTTCAGTGGTTCTATATAACCACATATATTTGGTAGAGGAAATAGGGGTTTACCAATGTTTGGCTAATAGTGACTTTGCCCCAATTATTCCTATCTGTAAGAGATGTGTCCTTAATTTGCATGTGTTTTTGGAAAAATATTTTACTGGGAGTTAACTTAAAAAAAATATTTTCGAAATGTTTTTCAAACAACTGCCATAAGGAACAGAATTGCCCTACATTTTCGTCAAATATGGAAGAGCATTCCGTGGTTTCCACACCCCGTCGAGCACCCACCAGAGGCTCCCCTATACATCGCAGATAACCATGCAAGAATAAGATACCGCCTGAGCAAAATTTTAACATTTATATCAAATATTTGCAGGAAAACAAATGTTGTTTATTGCACTTAAAGGTGAGGCTCCAATCAGAGTCTGATATATGAGTGCCTAAATCAGCATGACATATGTGTGTATATGGTGGTAGCTCAGAATCAGTAAGTTATCACTGAGTATCCTACTAGCTTAGGACACTGGGGTTTTCTAAGAGAAATAGAGATTTGAAAAAAGTGGGCAATCTCAAGAAAACCCATTTATATTTAGACGTGTCAATTAGGTGATGGAGCTGAGCATATTTTAGCTATGATGAGTAACAATGACCTCTTGTATCTTTTATGTTTTCTTTCTGCATTAACTTACCATTTTCTAATATTTTAACTAGCAGAATTGTGTACCCCCATATCTACACTCAAAATGAGAAAAATAGGTGGAGGTGAATATGAGGATACATACATGTGGAAGGTCTATTTCTTTTAGGACACAGCAAAGAGCTCCAACCTGTGGAACCCTAATGGTATCAAAACCTAGGCTTTTCTATCTCCAGATCAATGGAAGTCCAAATGTCTTTGCAATCCAATGGCATTATATTATTATTTAAGATCAGGAACAGTCAATGCCCAAACATCAGGAAGTCTGAATAAAGAATTTCTACTAATTCTGGGGGTTTTATTGCTCCCAAATACACAAAATAATAATAGCCTGTAATTGTTCAAGATAATTCTTAGGGAGAGAGGTAGGGAGAGCTTGGAATATGTAAAGGATTCTCGGAAGCATAGTCATTCTGACAGATTGTAACCCACCAAACGAGTTTTTTTTTTTTGCTCCATGATTGCAAGTCCTTTTCAATATTGGCATAATTGTGCTAAAAGAGATGTCTCGAGTTAGATGTTTAAGGGACAGTAAAACCAAAATTAGACATTCATGATTAAGACAGAATTGAGACTGATGGTGATAACGATAAAAGTATGGAAGTGGAGCAAGAGAATGCCATTAGGCCTGACATTTACTGTGGGGAAAAAATAAAAATATGAAGTACAGTTTTTGGGCCAAACACCACCAAGTTACTTCTCAAAAAGGGCAACCTTGCATATGTCTGTCTAGATCCGGGGTATCACAGTTCAGTAAATTGTACAAACGAATCGAGAGCTCGCTAAGAATGTTTGCAATTTGCTGGCTGTCATGGTAGAACGTGTTATCAGATTATTTAAGTTTATACACAATACTGTGCAAAAGTTTTAGGCAGGTGTGAAAAACGCTGCAAAAAATGCGTTCAAAAGTAGAAAAGTTTGGATTCCAGTGGGCGGCTCTCCAAAATGGCTGCAGGACTCTCGAGCTCTAAAGAAAACTTTTTCTAAATACTACTTTACAGTCATCAGTGCTAGCTGCTTCTCCCTTGACAGCCATGTGTCTCTAACGCACAAGATCTCATATCTTTGAGCCTTTATAACTTTTGTGTGCAATATTTTTTTTAAAATCTTTATTATTAGATAGTGTTATTATGAGTGATATTTTTATGTGTTTTGGGACACTTTTGAGTTTCGCCAAACAGTTAAACAGAGCTTTGAAGTCGCGGGAATGATTCAAGCGTAAACCACGATTACACTCACATAATCGCGTTTACTTTCAACTCATAATACGAGCAATGAGCACAAACCTTTGCAATATACCACATCAATAAACAAAAAGAGTCTTTCATATCTTTTCTCTACCTTTTGACAATATACCTCATCACTCTGGCTCAAACGTTTGCACTCCACTAGTAATCTGGCCCTTTATGTTTTGTTGTTGAAGTTATTTTTCTATGGAATCCTACATTTTGGTGTTTTAGGAAGGTAAACTGGTGCTTAATGTGAGACTACAACATATGTGAAATATTTAGGAATCATTCACATGCTCACATGCTGCTATTTATTAAGAAAAAAAGTTGAGAAAAAAAAAACAGCTCTTAATCAACTCGATTGTGAAATAGCTCAGCATTAATGACTTGTGTAATTGTTATGTTACTAGGATGTATTTTTATTTATTTCCCCTCTCCTTTTCACACACACTCATACACACTTAATCCCCGGCAATGTTAAAAATGTAGAATTTACTGTAATGAGCTGCCTTGAGTTAATATGTATATATTTTTTAACATGTTTTTTCTTCCTCCTCCACCAGCTCCGTAAAGGTAATTTGAAAAATTAGAGTCACACACGGTAACACAGACTTCCACAGATGCTACTCACCCTTTAGGGCTGTCAAGTTTTAAAAAGCTAAATATTTGTTTTGTGTTTTCTTGTGCCCATGTTTTTTTGTTTTGGCCCATATTTATTTCTTAACCCCTTAACGACCAAGGACGTACGCCACACGTCCTCAAAAAAAATACAGTTAATGACCGAGGACGTGTGGCGTACGTCCTTGGTCTGGAAAGCAGCTGGAAGCGATCCTGCTCGCTTCCAGCTGCTTTCCGGTTATTGCAGTGATGCCTCAACATCGAGGCATCCTGCAATAACCCCCCTTGGCCATCCGATGCAGAGAGAGCCACTCTGTGGCCCTCTCTGTACCGGACATCGATGGCCGGTTTCGTTGGTGGGTGGGAGCCAGTCTGGGAGGCGGGCGGGCGGCCATCGATGGGCCGTATGATGTGGAGGGGGGCGGGATCGTGGGCGGGAACGCCGGGTGCGCGCGCGGGGGTAGGAAGCGTGTGGGAACCGCTACACTACAGAAAAATGATGGGAGAAAAGTGGCAGTGATTGCCAAATATATTTAAATATATGTAGATCTGAGAGATCTGGGAGGGGTGGTGGGTTGGTCTTTTGGGGGGGGCAAGCTACACTACAGAAAATTATTTTAAAAAAAATAATAAAACATGTTTTACTATAAACTGGGTACTGGCAGACAGCTGCCAGTACCAAAGATGGCTACTAATAAGTTAGAGGGGGATGGGTAAAGAGCTGTTTGGGGGGTATCAGGGAGGTTGGGGGCTAAGGGGGGATCCTCCAGAGCAGCATATGTAAATATGCCTTTTTTTTAATTTATTTTTTTATCAAGGATAGCTTTTTTTTTTAGTACTGGCAGACTTTCTGCCAGTACTTAACATGGCGGGGACAATTGTGGGGTGGGGGAGGGAAGAGAGCTGTTTGGGAGGGATCAGGGGGTGTAATGTGTCAGGTGGGAGGCTGATCTCTACACTAAAGCTAAAATTAACCCTGCAAGCTCCCTACATGCTACCTAATTAACCCCTTCACTGCTAGCCATAATACATGTGTGATGCGCAGCGGCATTTAGCGGCCTTCTAATTACCAAAAAGCAACGCCAAAGCCATGTATGTCTGCTATTTCTCAACAAAGGGGATCCCAGAGAAGCATTTACAACCATTTGTGCCATAATTGCACAAGCTGTTTGTAAATGATTTCAGTGAGAAACCTAAAATTGTGAAAAATGTTACTTTTTTTTTTATTTAATCGCATTTGGCGTTGAAATGGTGGCATGAAATATACCAAAATGGGCCTAGATCAATACTTAGGGTTGTCTACTACACTACAATAAAGCTAAAATTAACCCTACAAGCTCCCTACATGCTCCCTAATTAACCCCTTCATTGCTGGGCATAATACACGTGTGGTGCGCAGTGGCATTTAGCGGCCTTCTAATTACCAAAAAGCAACACCAAATCCATATATGTCTGCTATTTATGAAAAAAGGGGATTCCAGAGAAGCCTTTACAACCATTTGTGCCATAATTGCAGGAGCTGTTTGTAAATAAATTCAGTGAGAAACCTAAAGTTTGTAACAAAATGTGTGAAAAAGTGAACAATTTTTTTTATTTGATCGCATTTGGCGGTGAAATGGTGGCATGAAATATACCAAAATGGGCCTAGATCAATACTTTGGGATGTCTTCTAAAAAAAAATATATACATGTCAAGGGATATTCAGGGATTCCTGGAAGATATCAGTGTTCCAATGTAACTAGCGCTAAGTTTGAAAAAAAGTGGTTTGGAAATAGCAAAGTGCTTCTTGTATTTATTGCCCTATAACTTGCAAAAAAAGCAAAGAACATGTAAACATTGGGTATTTCTAAACTCAGGACAAAATTTGGAAACTATTTAGCATGAGTGTTTTTTGGTGGTTGCAGATGTGTAACAGATTTTGGGGGTCAAAGTTAGAAAAAGTGTGTTTTTTTCCATTTTTCCTCATATTTTATATTTTTTTTATAGTAAATTATAAGATATGATGAAAATAATGGTATCTTTAGAAAGTCCATTTAATGGCGAGAAAAACGGTATATAATATGTGTGGGTACAGTAAATGAGTAAGAGTAAAATTACAGCTAAACACAAACACTGCAGAAATGTAAAAATAGCCTTGGTCCCAAACGGTCAGAAAATGGAAAAGTGCTGTGGTCATTAAGGGGTTAAACAAGGTCTAATAGAAATATATTATGTGTTCACTCTTACTTATTGTACTTGTTTATGCTTTAACCCCTTAATGACAACTGACATACCAGGTACGTCCTGCAAAAACTGTCAGTTAGTGACAATGGACGTACCTGGTACGTCAGTTGTCTAAGAGAGTGCTGGAAGTGATCGCAATCGCTTCCAGCAGCTCTTAGGGTATTGCAGTGATGCCTCGATATTGAGGCATCCTGCAATACCCTTTAAAAAGCATCCGATGCAGAGAGAGCCACTCTGTGGCCCTCTCTGCACAGGTAGCGATGGTGCCGTTCGTTGGTGGGTGGGAGCTTACAAGGGAGGTGGGTGGGCGGCCCATCGCTACCCGGCATCCGGTCCCTGCAAGTGCATTGTGCACGTCGGATGCTGGGAGCGTGCGGAGGGGGGGGCCTGCGGGGGCGCGTGTGTAGCAACCACTGCCACCAATGATTACTGTTAAGAGGGAGGGGGGGGGGGAGAAAACGTTTTTTTTTTTTTTAAAAATTAATAGGATCTGGTAGGGTTAGGGGGATGGGGTATTGGGGGGGGAGCAGCTAAACTACAGAAAAAGCTGTAATTAAAAAAAAACACAAAAAAAAACTTTATTTTTTGGGGAAAACTGGGTACTGGCAGACAGCTGCCAGTACCCAAGATGGTGGCAAATAGGTAGATGGGGAGGGATAGAGAGCTGTTTGGGGGGGATCAGGGAGGTTGGGGGCTAAGGCAGGGGTCCATCACAGCTGAATAATTAAAAAACAAAAAACAAAAAAAAAACACCTTTTATTTTAGTACTGGCAGACTTTCTGCCAGTACTTAAGATGGCGGGGACAATTGTGGGGTGGGGGAGGGAAGAGAGCTGTTTGGGAGGGATCAGGGGGTGGGATGTGTCAGGTGGGAGGCTAATCTCTACACTAAAGCTAAAATTAACCCTGCAAGCTCTCTACAAGCTACCTAATTAACCCTTTCACTGCTGGGCATAATACAAGTGTGGTGCGCAGCAGCATTTAGCGGCCTCCTAATTGCCAAAAAGCAACGCCAAAGCCATATATGTCTGCTATTTCTGAACAAAGGGGATCCCAGAGAAGCATTTACAACCATTTGTGCCATAATTGCACAAGCTGTTTGTAAATAATTTCAGTGAGAAACCTAAAATTGTGAAAAATTTAACTTTTTTTTTTATTTGCTCGCATTTGGCGGTGAAATGGTGGCATGAAATATACCAAAATGGGCCTAGATCAATACTTTGGGTTGTCTACTACACTAAAGCTAAAATTAACCCTTCAAGGTCCCTACAAGCTCCCTAATTAACCCCTTCACTGCGGGGCATAATACATGTGTGGTGCACAGCGGCATTTAGTGGCCTTCTAATTACCACAAAGCAATGCCAAAGGCATATATGTCGGCTATTACTGAACAAAGGGGATCCCAGAGAAGCATTTACAACCATTTGTGCCATAATTGCACAAACTGTTTGTACATAATTTCAGTGAGAAACCTAAAGTTTGTGACAAAATTTGTGAAAAAGTGAATGATTTTTTTTATTTGCTTGCATTTGGCAGTGAAATGGTGGCATGAAATATACCAAAAATGGGCATAAATCAATACTTTGGGTTGTCTTCTAAAAAAATATATATACATGTCAAGGGATATTCAGATATTCAGAGATTCCGGACAGATATCAGTGTTCCAATGTAACTAGTGCTAATTTTGAAAAAAAGTGGTTTGGAAATAGCAAAGTGCTACTTGTATTTATTGCCCTATAACTTGCAAAAAAAGCAAAGAACATGTAAACATTGGGTATTTCTAAACTCAGGACAAAATCTAGAAACTATTTAGCATGATTGTTTTTTGGTAGTCGTAGATGTGTAACAGATTTTGGGGGTCAAAGTTAGAAAAAGTGTGTTTTTTCCATTTTTTCCTCATATTTTATAATTTTTTTTATAGTAAATTATAAGATATGATGAAAATAATGGTATCTTTAGAAAGTCCATTTAATGGCGAGAAAAATGGTATATAATATGTGTGGGTACAGTAAATGAGTAAGAGGAAAATTACAGCTAAACACAAACACCGCAAACATGTAAAAATAGCCCTTGTCCTTAAGGGTAGGAAAATTGAAAAATGGTCCGGCCATTAAGGGGTTAATGAAAGTGGTCTGATTGTTATAGGCCTATTTCTTTTGCTTCCATGCTGGTGGTCTAATACTTCCATCCCAAATGCAACCAGACCAGTCTTAATACCACCTAATTTATAAGCAAATTCTTTGTCATGCAGTTCCAGTGCTTAGCTATCTTAGTTCACAGAATCCTTTCATGTAAACCAATTCAATTGGATGGGATACATAATTCATATTACATGTTATGAGATGGCAGAGGTGGGTTACAGACATCCGACTTAAGTACAACTCGTACTTACAAACTGAGAAAATAGAGCTTTATCCAATTCTTCTTTCCAGGATTACCCAAAATACTCAAAATCAAATTGTCACAAGGACAGAAATTGATGTGAACTTTTCTGAACAGGGGCACAGATAACAAAACAAACTAAAAAAAATGTTATTAGCGCTGCATATAACATTTTGTAATATGAGCAATGTTTAAGGTATAAGAAACGATAAAGAGATGTCAGCCCGACTAAACATTCTATGGTAATTCTGTTTTACTTTTGACTTGTAATACCAGAGTTTGCACTATTCTGAGTGCCAGCCCACTCTACTTGTAATCTGGTTGGTAGATAGCTATATATTTTTGAAAATTAAATGTGATATGATTTAATACGATCGGGTTGATTGACACCCCCTACTAGCGGCCGATTGGCCGCGAATCTGCAGGGTGCGGCATTGCACCAGCAGTTCACCAGAACTTCATAGAAAGGTTAATCCAATCATGAGAAAAGGTATTTAAGGTGGCCAATTGCAAGTTGTTGTTCTCTTTGACTCTCCTCTAAAGAGTGGCAACATGGGGGCCTCAAAACATCTCTCAAATGACCTGAAAACAAATATTGTTCAACATTATGGTTTAGGGGAAGGCTACAAAAAGCTATCGCAGAGATTTAAGAAGTCAGTGTCCACTGTGAGGAACATAGTAGGAAACAGAAGACCACAGGCACAGTTCTTGTTAAGGCCAGAAGTGGCAGGCCAAGTAAAATATTGGAGAGTCAAAGGTAAAGGATGGTGAGAACGGTCAAAAACAGCCCACAGACCACCTCCAAAGACCTACAACATCATCTTGCTGCAGATGGTGTCACTGTGCATCGTTCAACAATTCAGAGCACTTTGCACAAGGAGAAGCTGTTTGGTAGAGTGATACGGAAGAAGCCTTTTCTGCACACACGCCACAAACGCACATTTAGACAAGCCAGCTTCATTTTGGAAGAAGGTGCTGTGGACTGATGAAACAAAGATTGAGTTATTTGGTCATAACAAGGGACATTATGCATGGCGGCAAAAGAACACAGCGTTCCAAGACAAACACTTGCTACCCACAGTAAAATTTGGTGGATGTTCCATCATGCTGTGGGGCTGTGTGGCCAGTGCCGGTACTGGGAATCTTGTTAAAGTTGAGGGTCGCATGGATTCCACTTAATATCAGCAGATACTTGAGAATAATGTTGAGGAATCAGTCACAAGGTTGAAGTTACGCCAAGGCTGGATATTTTAACAAGACAACGACCCAAAACACTGCTCAAAATCTACTCTGAGCACAGTACAATGTTCTGGAACTGCCATCCCAGTCCCCAGACCTGAATATCATTGAAAATCTGTGGGTTGATTTGAAGCGGGCTGTCCATGCTCCGCAACCATCAAACCTAACTGAACTGGAGATGTTTTGCAAGGAGGAATGCAGACACTCATTACAGGCTATAGGAAGCTTCTAGAGGCTGTTATTTCTGCTAAAGAAGGGTCTACTAAATATTGATGCAATATTTCTGTTGGGGTGCCCAAATTTAAGCACGTGTCTAATTTCGTTTTGATGCATATTGCACATTTTCTGTTAATCCAATAAACCTCATTTCACTACTGAAATATTACTGTGTCCTTCAGTTATTTGATAGATCAAAATGAAATTGCTGATCCAAACACCCAATTATTTATATATATTTTTTTAAAATTTGTATTTGCTTAATATGGCAATGCTGGGTAAGGTTTACTTATTGTTTTATTTTTGAGAATTAATGTTTTCAGCCTTCGTGCACTGAGGCATTTACAGTTTATTTTTATATGGTGTCTTGTCCTAAGCAGCCCTTAATAGCTGTTCTTTTTTAAAAAAAAATAATAATAATAAAAAAAATGTATACCTATATATATATATATATATATATATCCCACAAAGCAAATGCACTCTCAGGACTTGTAGTAACACTACAAGTCCTGAGAGTGCATTTGCTTTGTTGGATATTTACTATATTTATGCACCCAGGCGAATGACCATTGGAGGGCAACACTGTAGCTTGGACTTTTGATATAGCTATATATATATATATATATATATATATATATACAGACATCCCAACCTACAAAAACTCATTTCAGGGAGGTGGCCGGTTACTGCGCAACCCCCCCCCCCCCCCCAAAAAAAAAGTGGTTTAATGTCGCTTTAAATTGTTACCTGACCAAATTATATATATCTTTTTTTCATATATATAATATATGTATTATATATATATATATATATATATATATATATATATATATATATATATATATATATTAATATACAGGTTGCCCTCAGTTTACGCCGGGGTTAGGCTCCAGAAGGAATGGTTGTAAATCGAAACCGTTGTGAATTGAAACCCAGTTTATAAAATGGGAAGTGAGGGAGATAGGTTCCAGTCCCCTCTCAAAATTGTCATAAGTAACACCTAATACATTATTTTTAAAGCTTTGAAATGAAGACTTTAAATGCTAAACAGCATTATAAACCTAATAAAATAATCACACAACACAGAATATATAATTAAACTAAGTTAAATGAACAAAAACATTTGCTAAACAACATTATAAACCTAATAAAATAATCACACAACACAGACTTCACTTGCATTTTTCTGCAAACAGTTCTTTCTATGCATTCCAATCTAGACTGATTTATAGACAGAAAGATATTGTTCCTTTGAAATCTGCTCGATAGCTCAGGTCTGGTTAAACTGATTAATTTCAGCTTGCTTGGCTTTGCTGCAACACAAGCGGACAGCTCCACCTACTGGATATTTTAATAAATGCACCGCTTCTCAATGCTTTTCAATAGCAGTCACATGACTGGAAAAAAAAGGTTGTTATTCTGAAACGGTGTAAATTGAACCGTTGTAAAACGAGGGCCACCTGTATAATGTTATCCACACTTTGTACAGCTCATGGCAGAAATGGTAAAACTGAACTAGAAAACATATTTTTTTAGATTACCTTTCTCTCACCATTACAAGACACCCTCCCCTCTGTTACAGGCCTCTACGCTCTACGGCCACCTAACCACTTAAGAGTATGGGAGTTTGCACAATATAGAGGTATAAAAGCCTGCACAATATAGAGGTATGGAAGCCTGCACAATATAGAGGTATGGAAGCCTGCACAATATAAAGGTATGGAAGCCTGCAAAATATACAGGTATGGGAGTCTGCACAATATAGAGGTATGGGAGCCTGTACAATATAGAGGTATGGAAGCCTGCACAATATAGAGATATGGGAGCCTGCACAATATAGAGGTATGGGAGCCTGCACAATATAGAGGTATGGGAGCCTGCACAATAAAGAGGTATGGGAACCTGCACAATATAGAGGTATAGAAGCCTGCACAATATAGAGGTATGGAAGCCTGCACAATATAGAGGTATGGGAGCCTGCACAATATAGAGGTATGGAAGACTTCACAAGCCTGCACAATATAGAGGTATGGGAGTCTGCACAATATAGAGGTATGGAAGACTGCACAAGCCTGCACAATATAGAGGTATGGGAATCTGCACAATATAGAGGTAAGGAAGCCTGCACAATATAGAGGTATGGGAGCCTGCACAATAAAGAGGTATGGGAGCCTGCACAATATAGGGGTATGGGAGCCTGCACAATATAGAGGTATGGAAGCCTGCACAATATAGAGATATGGAAGCCTGCACAATATAGAGGTATGGGAGCCTGCACAATATAGAGGTATGGGAGCCTGCACAATATAGAGGTATGGAAGACTGCACAAGCCTGCACAATATAGAGGTATGGGAGTCTGCACAATATAGAGGTATGGGAGCCTGTACAATATAGAGGTATGGGAGCCTGCACAATATAGAGGTATGGGAGACTGCACGAGCCTGCACAATATAGAGGTATGGGAGACTGCACAATATAGAGGTATGGGAGCCTGCACAATATAGATGTATGGGAGCCTGCACAATATAGAGGTATGGGAGCCTGTACAATATAGAGGTATGGGAGCCTGCACAATGTAGAGGTATGGGAGATTGCACGAACCTGCACAATATAGAGGTATGGGAGCATGCACAATATAGAGGTATGGGAGCCTGCAGTGCACAATATAGAGGTATGGGAGCCTGCACAATATAGAGGTATGGAAGCCTGCACAATATAGAGATATGGAAGCCTGCACAATATAGAGGCATGGAAGCCTGCACAGTATAGAGGTATGGGAATCTGCACATCTCACCTCTATATATCAGGTCTGCTGCTGCTGTCTCGCACCGCACTAGAGTAGAGATCAGGAAGGGGGGAAACAGTCTAGAGAGGAACACAGTAACTATTTACATTGAGCTTTAATGGAACAGTGACACCTAGAGGTAGAAATGAAAAGTGCAGGCACACATTTTATTTTCTCTGGTACCGCTATTTCCAGGAGATTGTGTTTCATTTGCAGGTGTCAGGGAGCCGCTATTTCAATGCGGGAGAATCCCGGACCTTCCGGGAGAGTTGGGATGTCTGTATATATATATATATATATATATATATATATATATATATATATATATATATATATATATGAGTAAAATTAACATTTTTGTTACTACTGACAACATTTCTCCTAAATTCAAAATAGAAATATTGTAATTTAGAGCATTTATTTGCAGAAAATGACAACTGGTCAAAATAACAAAAAAAGATGCAGTGTTTTTAGACCTTGAATTAGGCAAAGTAATGTTTTAACTTGAAGGGACATAATATGCATATGCTAAATCACTTGAAACTGACGAAGCTGACAGCAGTGTTAATATTAACTGCTTATTTCGATTTAGTCTTAGTTTTAGTCTTTTGACTAAAACGCCATTTTAGTTTTAGTCATATTTTAGTCATCTGAATTGTTTTAGTTTTAGTCTAGTTTTAGTCGACTGAATCTCCAGTAGATTTTAGTCGACTAAAATCTAAGGGGTTTAGTTAAAATGTAATGCATTATTTAAACATTTCTCTATAATTTGCAAACTGATTATATACTCCAGGAGTAAACATAAGACCTGTTATTATTTGTGGTATTAAGGTTTAAACATGTAATACAGACACAGATTTAGTCGTTGTTATATATAACATCTTTATTAAACTTAAAATTAAATAAAACCAAGTTTCATAAACAAACAGAAGTGCAACTTTAAAATATAAAAAAACAAAACTGTAAACTGTATTGGCTGTATGGCACATATTACCCAATATAAAAACGTTAACAGTTCTCTGTTATTAATTAAAACAAGTATCAAGTAACTCAACACAACAATAAGTTTCTGCAGCGAGCACAGGCACAGCATAACTTAAACCCATACTCGTGGGTTATGCTTATTTCTATAGGAAGAATCAATTGATTGTTCACAGATTCAAAAAAAATTCGGCAACGATATTAGCACTGCTCTAGAACTTTCAAAATCATTATATTCTCCTGGAGTAAAGGTTTATTAACCTGTTTTTATTTATGGTATTAAGGTTTGAACATGCACAATACAGATTTAACAGATTTAATTGTTGTGGTAGGTAAGCATGCTAAGGCACTGTGGCTGAGCTCTGTAGCAATCCAAGGGTTGCAGGTTCGATCCCCAGCGAGGTCCACTCAGCCTTTCATCCTTTCGAGGTTGATAATATGAGAAGCCCCTTTAGACCCTTATTGGTGATTAGCTGCGCTTTACAAGTACCCAATACATACATACATGTCTTTATCTTAAAATTGAATAAAATTAAGTTTCATAAATTGGACAAAAGAGCATAAATTAGATATGGATTGATTATAACACCTTGCATAAAATGTTTTTGACAGCAAATTTTGATTTAGTTTTAGTCATAAACAGCAGTTATGAAGCAGCGGTTACAAAGACCGCTGCTCCATAACCTGTCCGCCTGCTCTGAGCAGGCGGACAGACATCGCCGGAAATCAACCCAATCGAGTATGATCGGGTTGATTGACACCCCCCTGCTGGCGGCGAGTCTGCAGGGGGCGGCGTTGCACCAGCAGCTCTTGGGAGCTGCTGGTGCAATGCTGAATATGGCGAGCGTATTGCTCGCCGTATTCAGCGAGGTCTGTCGGACCTGATCCGACAGACCTCGCTGATCAAGGGTTTCAACATTTGGGTATCATGGCCCTTTAAAGGGACAGTCTAGGCCAAAATAAACTTTCATGATTCAGATAGAGCATGTTATTTTAAACAATTTTACAATTTACTTTTATCACCAATTTTGCTTTGTTCTCTTGGTATTCTTAGTTGAAAGCTTAACCTAGGAGGTTCATATGCTAATTTCTTAGACCTTGAAGCCCACCTCTTTCAGATTGTATTTTAACAGTTTTTCACCACTAGAGGGTGTTAGTTCACGTATTTCATATAGATAACACTGTGCTCGTGCACGAGAAGTTATCTGGGAGCAGGCACTGATTGGCTAGACTGCAAGTCTGTCAAAAGAACTGAAAAAAGGGGCAGTTTGCAGAGGCTTAGATACAAGATAATCACAGAGGTTAAAAGTATATTATTATAAATGTGTTAGTTATGCAAAACTGGGAAATGGGTAATAAAGGGATTATCTATCTTTTAAAACAATAAAAATTCTGGTGTAGACTGTCCCTTTAAGTGCGATAACCCTGATTATCAATCACAGCTTTCATGCTTCTTGGCATACTCTCCACCAGTCTTTCACATTGCTGTTGGATGCCACTCCTGGCACAAAACTTCAAGCAGCTTGGCTTTGTTTAATGGCTTGTGACCATATATCTTCCTTTTTATCGCATTCCAGTAGTTTTCAATGCGGTTCAGGTCTGGAGATTGGGTTCACCATGACAGGGTCTTATCTGGTGATCCTCCATCCACAACCTAATTGACCTGGCTATGTGGCATGAAACATTGTCCTGCTGGAAGAGGCAATCCTCAGATTTGGGTAACAGAGCAGAAGGAAGTAAGTTTTCTCCCATGATAACCTTATACGTGACTTGAGTCATGCATCCTTAACAAATATGAATGTACCTGATTCCAGCTTTGCTGAAGCACCCCCAGATCATCACCAATCCCCCACCAAATTTCACAGTGACACTGTGGCTTGTAAGCCTCTCCAGGTCTTTGTCTAACAATTAGATGACGAGGTGTTGGGCAAAATTTCAGCATGGCTGGAATCGAACAGATTCATCTTTCTGAAGGACTCATGAATCAAGCCACGTACAGTATAAGGTTATCCTGAAAGAAACAAAAAATCAAAAGACAGAGTACACTCGGAGAAGGGGAAAGGGGAAAGAAAGGAAACAAAAAAGGGGGGGAGGGTAATACTAAACCAAAAATACACAGGCAGAGCCCAAAACTAGTGTCGATAGTTGGCTGCAGCGAAATTCGTAAAAGTCTCTTAAGTCAAATTTAGAGGTAGATAGTAAAAGGTCATCAGGTGAGGTCACGGCGGTCCCTCTGGTAGAAGTTGAAAAAAGCAAGAGACAGGGGCGCCCAATGGCTTAGCACAGTAGTAGCAGTGGGTGGTAATGTGTATGTGAAGATGAGATAGCACCTCCAGGTACTATATACGTCTCATGGGATATTGCAGCCTCCCAGCTGACTGGTCACTGTTCAATCTCCAAGAAGGATCAGTCACTTCCGTGTGAACTGGAATATAATGAACAAAACACAACAGATGCCCAATGGCCTAGCACAGTGAATATAAAAGGTTATAGTAAATTCATCAGCAAAATACTCACAAAGAAGGTGCACCACCAGGTGCTATAGGAGCAGACTGGGAACCCAACATACTCCAAAAGGGAGTAGTAGAGTCTCCAACAGTGTGAAAAAACTGTGGAACTGGTGTGGTTGGTGTTGTAGTGGTTGGTGTTGTAGTGGTAGGTGTTGTGGTGGTTGGTGTTGCGGTAGTAGATGTTGCAGTAATAGGTGTTGTGGTGGTTGGTGTTGCGGACGCCCAATGGCCTAGCACAGTTGGAATAAGGGGTGGTAGTAAGTTCATCAGCAAAATACTAACAAAGAAGGCACATCACCAGGTGCTATAGGAGCCCAATGTACTCCAAAAGGGGGTAATAGAGTCTCCAACAGTGTGAAAACAAACGAGCAGAACTGCAGGGATGATAATTGCATAAAAAAATGGTTTATTAAAAATAACAGGCAACGCGTTTCTCAGTTCGCAGACTGTTTCATCTTGGAGATTGACCGATTACCAATCAGCTGGGAGGCTGCAATATCCCAGTAGACGTATATAGCACCTGGAAGTGCAGTCTATTTGTGAGTATTTCATCTTCACCTACACATCACCATCCGCTGCTACTACTGTGCTAGGCTATTTGGCGCCCCTCTCTCTTCCTTATTTTTATCCTGGAAGAAAACTTGCTTCCTTCTGCTCTGATAATGTTCCTAAACACTGAGAATTGTTTTTTCCAGCAGGACAAGGAGCCATACAACATAGGCAGGTTAATCAAGGTGTTTATGGAGGACCACCAGATAAGACCCTATCAGGACCAGCCCAATCTCCAAACCTGAAGCCCATTAAAAACCCTCTGGAATGTGATCAAGAGGATGATGAATGTCACAAGCCAACAAACAAAGCCGAGCTGCTTGAATTTTTGCATCAGGAGTGGCATAAAGTCATCCAACAGCAATTTGAAAGACTGGTGGAAAGTATGCCAAGACACATGAAAGCTGTGATTGATAATCAGGGGTATTCCACCAAATATTGATTTCTGAACTCTTCCTAAGATAAAAAATAATAATATTGTGTTGTTTAAAAATGAATATAAACTTGTTTTCTTTGCATTATTCTAGGTCTGAAAACACAGCATCTTTTTTTTGACCAGTCATCTTTTTCTGCAAAATAGATGCTCTAAATAACAATATGACACATGAGAATTTGGGAGAAATATTATTAGTAGTTTACTGAATAAAACACATACTCAAAAATGTAAGGACACCAGCAGTATGTATATTTGGGAAACAAGCTACAACTTGACACAAACTGCCATAACTAACAGCCACTTTTTCACTGCTAAACATGACTTCACTCCTTGGATGCAATTGTACCTCTATAAAAAGCCTCACCCTGATGATGGCGACTATGCCTGATGTTTAGGGGACTTTAATATTTAATGCTAAAATATCAGGCTCATTATTTAAAGTAAATGTTGCATAGCTCATCAAAAAAAAAAAAAAAAAATTGGGACATAATGGCGGACTTGTCTATTAGAACAGCAGCATTTCGCCTTTACAGTCTGGTAATGGTTGCTCTGTACCCATTTGTGGGTTTTGCTTTTTGGTTGTATTTTTTTTTTTTTTTTATTTATGTATCTTTTCTCATTGGTAAGGTACGCATTTCTAGATATAAAATGTAAATATTATCACTACTACCCTGCTGCTACACATGTTTATTATATATTATTTAAGGGAGCCTAACTGAAAAGCTACTACATATCCGGGGAGGGGAAATCTCTTATCTTACCATAATTTTAATTGAAAGAAGACTTCCCCTGGTCATTTTTGCTTTACCCAGAGCTCAAGCTAGATTTCAATACTGCCTGTAATCTGCTCCTTATAGATATCCTATTAGTAAAAAAAAATGTACTATTAGGGAATTCTCTGTGTGAATCATATGCCTACATTTAATATTGTTATTGAGCGGAGATCTTATTAAGGGAGCTTTGGACATGTGTCTGTTATGCTACTTTATTCTTGGTCCAGTTATTGGTTAGACTGCCCATAGGGGATCGAAGATTCTATTTATATTCATCCTGTTTCATATATAAAGCTAAAAATAAGGCTGCAGTGTTCTAATCCCTCTGCTAATGCTTTTGTTCTCCATTTATAGTATAGGAGAAGTGTATATATACATGTAGGTTAAGGAGTATATCCGAAAGCTATCACATACCATATGGGAAAATTCTATTATGACACTTAAATAGAAGAGTAAACAACCCCAAGTAGTCCTTGTGTTTCCTCATAATCCTTTATAGTCCAAATTATTGCCTACAATCTGCTTCATATAGTACTCTTATTATTGTGATTGTTACTGATGTCTGACTTCCAGAGGCCGAGATGGTCTGGCGTCATTATCATAGAGAATATATACTTCACATTTATTATTAGGCACTATTTTTTATGGCTAGACACTTAGTTTTATAAGACCTTTTCAGGAATTGGTTTTGGGGTCCTGGTTCAACCAGCTTGTTAGTTTCAGTCTTATTATAGATGTTTATTAGACAGGAATTGCACACCATATCTGTCTACTCTTTAATGCGTATTTTCCAGTATGTGTCTTACCCTGCTAGATATCTATGTCTAGCAAACTCCACATTTCTTTTATTTTTATTTTTTTATATTTTTATTATGAAATTTTTGGGTATAGAGAACAGAGTCATATACAAAATACCAGTGGTAGAATATGCAGGTACAGTATACAATAGTCCATACAGATGAGAACTTAACAACTTACTAATTTTTTAGACTGCATATATCAACAAATATACATTATAAAGCACAATACATTACACAGATTCCGATCCAAAATTAAAATAGAACCATTCGATAATTTAAATCACTTCAGACTTAAACATTATGAATGAACATAAAATATTCAACATTATAATACCATTATAAAACATAAGTTAAACATCTATAAAGGGTGTATAAAGTTAACCCTAACAATATTTTCTATGCCCTCCGTATATATATCAAAACATTGAGTATATTTCCCTTCCAGAGCCTAATTCAAACAAAATATAGCCCTAGAATGGAAAAGCCCCATATACCTAAATTAATAAATTCATTTAGGGCTTTATTTAGTTGTATTTACTTAACGATTTATGAACATAGATTGTCTGTTAAGGTTAATCATCTAACGTTCTGAGAGCTTCAACAGTATAATATCCATAAAAGACATAAATTAAACCTAATAATGTGTTAAATTAATTTTCACCGTTTTTTTTCTTCCTTTTTTTCCTTATGTCCTTATTGAAAAAAAATCCTGAATATTAGTCCCATCGTAAACCAACTTTAAACTAAATATAACATCACAAGGGGATTTCCCCGTATGTCCCAACTAATTTAGGGCCCTATTCGGTTATATTTAGCTAAGGACTTAGAATGTAAACAGACTACATTACAAATGGAGCCAGAATTCTGTTTTTTACATGGGGTTCTAAAGTATCAATAAAATCTCCCCATTTTTTTTTTAAACTCCTTAATTCTTGTATCCTTTTCATACAGTGCATTGAATATTTATATATTCAATTGATCTAACATGGCCATATGAAATTCCTTCATACTAGGACCTCTTTTTAATAGCCATCTTTTCATTATACATTTTCTTTCCAGCAAAATTACCATTGTCATCAATTTAATATTTTCCTGTTTAAATTGTCTATTAAATGCAAGTAATATATTCAAAAAACTTAAATTGATCTTATTTTTTAAAATCCTTGAAGCCCATAAACTAACCTTTGCCCAAAATTGTTTAATTTTCGGGCATTCCCAAAGGAGATGTTTTAAGTTGGGATCAAATAAATTACATTTAATGCATCTCCTTTCACAATTAAACCACCTTGAGGCTAATTTAGGTGTTATATAAAATCTATGTGATATTTTAATTTGGGACTCCCTGAAGTATGAATCACATGTAGTAGTCCTAATGGTTTTCAAACTTTTTTAAACCTCTGTCATTTCCAAAAGTATAGAGTGCCTCCCGTTGCCAACCCTCAATAATCTTTCCCCTTATTCTAATTGAACTTGAATCCAATAAAGCCTTATATAACCTTGAGTAAGAACATGTTCTTTTCTGAAAACCATCTATCATACTATGTAAAGGATGTAGGTCCCAAATGGAAGAAGTAAATTTGCTTATAATATTTTTTGTGTAATGTAATATTTGGATATAAGCGTAAAAATGCGAGTCAGGTAAACTAAATCTATACTGAAGTTCTTCAAATGTACGTATTGATTTATTCAGTTGGTCTAATAGATCTCCTATCTTCTGTAACCCAAGTCTCCCCCATTCCTTAAATATAACAGAGTCCATACCTGGACTAAAATTTGGATTCCCTTTTATAGGTAAAAAAATTGAACCCGTAATTGGGAAATCTTACTAATATTATACCATGCTTTCAGAATATCTTTATACATAATATTATTTTTAATTGAGGAGTCAATATCTATCATATCTGTATGAAGCACATAGGCCCTACTGATTCCCATTGAGGCTATTTTTTCTAATGAATTCTCATAAAAATATTCTTTTCCCACCATCCAGTCCACGGCTATTCTTGTCAGTGATGAAAGATTGTATAAGTAAAAATCTGGAACCCCCATACCTCCCTGCAGCATAGGTTGCTTTAATTTATCCAAGCTTATGCGAGATTTTTTCCCCTTCCAGATAAACCTATTAAAGATCTTGTTCAATCTTTCAATGTCTTTCCTAAGAATTAATATTGGTAACATATTCAAGGGATATAACAATTTAGGTAAAATCATAATTTTAATAATGTACTTTTCCCATCAATGAAATGGACAAAGTATTCCATCTTTTAAGGGATTGCTCTATAAATACAGATATTTTCTCAAAGTTTAAGTTGTACCATTTTTCCGGGTTGGGGGATATATTAATTCCTAAGTAAGTTATATAATTTGGAGGCTCTATAAATGGGAATTCGCTAATGTCACAATCTTCTTTTTTATTTAATCATAAAACTTCTGATTTTTTGCCATTAATCTTAAATCCTGAAAATTGGCCAAATTCAGAGATGACTTCAAAAATCTTTTTTAAATGTATCTCTGGATTTTGAATAAATAATAACATATCGTCAGCATATAACGAGAGATGGTAACTATTTTCATTTATTTCTATGCCTGTATATATATTTCTTAATTTAATTGCCAGGGGTTCCAATATCAAATAAAATAAAAAGGGAGATAAGGGACATCCCTGGCGGGTTCCTCTACCCAGACTAAATCTAGGTAATGACTCACCGTTGACAATAACAGATGCGTTTGTTTTGGAGTAGATATTTTTAACAAAGTTACTAAAAAGACCTTTTATATTATATTTACCTAAACATGTTATTAAATATGGAACACAAAAAGAGAGGAGAGAGCCCCCCTGAAGACTGCACGTACAGCACTCTATGCCTGGACTGAGATATGAGAAATTGGGAAAATTAAAAAATAACTTTTATTAGGAAATACTAAAAATAAGGACTCAAAGTTAAAAACGACTGAAGAACTGAAGGACTCTATCCTCTATCTAAAATAAGCCTTTGATATGTTTGAGGTAATACCAGGATAGTGCACATGCGGTATCAGTTTACCATAGATCACCTGGTGCAGATCACAATTTGTGAAAGTAATGGATGAGGGTCAATGTCCTTCACTCAAGTATAGTGTATATATATATGTCAGTTGTCTGCACTAGGATTGAATAGTATCACGTATTCACATAGCTATCACAATCTTGGAATAACCAGTTATCTACTGATGATATCTTCCCAAATGATATATCATAGTGTTAAAAAGTAATCATGTGTAGTGTTAACTTCTTTGTAACCATTATTGGAAACATATATAACTAATTATAATTGAATAGTATATCCCTAAGATGGTCTAGAAGTTGGATATTTAATGTCGTTTATTACACTGATTTTATAGTTAGAGAGACACTACATAGACTAAGATAGTTCTTGATACTAGAATAATAGTTGACACTCTATATTCTTCTTGGTTTTATAGCCCCTAAAATGTTACACAGTATGCAAACGTTTTTGCAGTAATGTGATGTATTAGCCAACTTTTTAGAGGGTCAATGGTCATAATCCCACCAAAAGTTATCTCTTATACTATGTTTCTTTGGCTAAACCAATTGTTGTAAATATAACTGTTAGTCTCCAAGTTTAGATATATGTATCTTGAATGTATAGATACTGTGTATATATTATGTTTAGTACCATTGACTATGGTTATTGAGTATTCAATTTGTAATGATTTACTTGTTTAATAGCTTATCAGCCGTACTACGCTGTTTGTTGGATGCAACCAATAAGATAGCCTTTAAGTCATGTGGTTTGAACAACCAATAAATGAACTTGTTTGCTGCAGTGACGTCAAACCGGGAAGAAGCTCCGAGCGACCACGAGAGCGGAGCGAAACGCGCACAGGGACGCGTTGGTAGGTCGCTGCCTCACACCACTGCCCGCTGCTGGGAAGACCCCCTGATGTATGCAAAGCTCCATGGGATGATGTGGAAACAACACTTGCCATTGACTTAATTCAGTACACGGACGGATGAGGATTACCCTGCTTTGGGAACAAAGTATGCCGCTCGTTGCGGCTGGTATGTGATTACCTGTCTGTGTTTTTCTACTCTGTTCATCAACCATTTATTTGGGAACAGCAAGTGACTCTCTGTTTGCCATGATTCATTTCCATTGTGGAAGAGTTTATACCGGTGATAGTTATGCACCACTTTGATACCAACTACTGACAGAGCAAGTGTGTCTGGCTGGGACTGTAGTTCATGAGCTCATTGCATTAACAAATCTCTCTTGCTACCATTTGAAAAATGTGCTAAGCTCTGGTTTTCTGCATTTCGCTTACGCAACCTATTGCACTAACTTACTGCCTGGCATTTGCATCTTGTGCTTTTTGAGATCTACAGGCTCTGAACTTATTATGTGGTGCACCATGCTTATATCTTTGCTTTCGCTGCATACTGGGGAACCCCATTAGGATGTATGAATGTGTGTGTATGGATGGTTTTATCAATTGTTTGTATATTTAATGTATATCAATTTGTGATACCATATAAAATACTTTTTGCATTTAAATTACTGTTTTTTGCTCCTGTATGTGCTTTTCATCCTAGACTTTGAGATTGCACTTAATTGTGCAATCTTGTCTCTCTTTTTTCTGCTTATGATTCTTTATTTTGTATTACCCTTATAAATATAAATGTTAGAGCGTATTAAACGTGGTGTTACCAAGATATCTCTTCGTTTGATATACAGGGAGTGCAGAATTATTAGGCAAATGAGTATTTTGACCACATCATCCTCTTTATGCATGTTGTCTTACTCCAAGCTGTATAGGCTCGAAAGCCTACTACCAATTAAGCATATTAGGTGATGTGCATCTCTGTAATGAGAAGGGGTGTGGTCTAATGACATCAACACCCTATATCAGGTGTGCATAATTATTAGGCAACTTCCTTTCCTTTGGCAAAATGGGTCAAAAGAAGGACTTGACAGGCTCAGAAAAGTCAAAAATAGTGAGATATCTTGCAGAATGATGCAGCACCCTTAAAATTGCAAAGCTTCTGAAGCGTGATCATCGAACAATCAAGCGTTTCATTCAAAATAGTCAACAGGGTCGCAAGAAGCGTGTGGAAAAACCAAGGCGCAAAATAACTGCCCATGAACTGAGAAAAGTCAAGTGTGCAGCTGCCAAGATGCCACTTGCCACCAGTTTGGCCATATTTCAGAGATGCAACATCACTGGAGTGCCCAAAAGCACAAGGTGTGCAATACTCAGAGACATGGCCAAGGTAAGAAAGGCTGAAAGACAACCACCACTGAACAAGACACACAAGCTGAAACGTCAAGACTGGGCCAAGAAATATCTCAAGACTGATTTTTCTAAGGTTTTATGGACTGATGAAATGAGAGTGAGTCTTGATGGTCCAGATGGATGGGCCCGTGGCTGGATTGGTAAAGGGCAGAGAGCTCCAGTCCGACTCAGACGCCAGCAAGGTGGAGGTGGAGTACTGGTTTGGGCTGGTATCATCAAAGATGAGTTTGTGGGGCCTTTTCGGGTTGAGGATGGAGTCAAGCTCAACTCCCAGTCCTACTGCCAGTTTCTGGAAGACACCTTCTTCAAGCAGTGGTACAGGAAGAAGTCTGCATCCTTCAAGAAAAACATGATTTTCATGCAGGACAATGCTCCATCACACACGTCCAAGTACTCCACAGTGTGGCTGGCAAGAAAGGGTATAAAAGAAGAAAATCTAATGACATGGCCTCCTTGTTCACCTGATCTGAACCCCATTGAGGACCTGTGGTCCATCATCAAATGTGAGATTTACAAGGAGGGAAAACAGTACACCTCTCTGAACAGTGTCTGGGAGGCTGTGGTTGCTGCTGCACGCAATGTTGATGGTGAACAGATCAAAACACTGACAGAATCCATGGATGGCAGGCTTTTGAGTGTCCTTGCAAAGAAAGGTGGCTATATTGGTCACTGATTTGTTTTTTTTTTTGTTTTTGAATGTCAGAAATGTATATTTGTGAATGTTGAGATGTTATATTGGTTTCACTGGTAAAAATAAATAATTGAAATGGGTATATATTTGTTTTTTGTTAAGTTGCCTTATAATTATGCACAGTAATAGTCACCTGCACACACAGATATCTCCCTAAAATAGCTATAACTAAAAACAAACTAAAAACTACTTCCAAAAATATTCAGCTTTGATATTAATGAGTTTTTTGGGTTCATTGAGAACATGGTTGTTGTTCAATAATAAAATGAATCCTCAAAAATACAACTTGCCTAATAATTCTGCACTCCCTGTAGTTACCTTTATTATTTGTAGCAATGATTGTAACATTCCACTATGTCTGATGTTCACATTATTATTAGGGTTATTTGGTATGTGTAACCTTATTGCTGTAATAAAGATTGTTACATACAAAGATTGCTGAAATAACAGATGCATTTGTTTTGGAGTAGATATTTTTAACAAAGTTACTAAAAAGACCTTTTATATTATATTTACCTAAACATGTTATTAAATATGGCCATTCAACTCTATCGAAAGCCTTTTCAGCATCTAAGACCAACAACAAAGTATTTGGAATCAATTCACTATTTTGTTGCTTTTTAAGAAGCCAAAATTGGTTCACTATATGCAGAATGTTGCGGATATTTTTACTAGAAGACCTAGCCTGTATAAACCCTGATTGATCTTTATGAATTAGCTCTGGGAGTAAAACTTTCAGTCTATTAGCAAGTACTTTAGTTAAAATCTTAAAGTCTTGAATGAGCAAAGATATAGGGGGATACAAAGTGACACATTGAGGATCTTTCCCACTTTTGGGGATCACAATGATGTTAGCCGC
>NC_069501.1:528588384-528590884 GCF_027579735.1 Bombina bombina | reverse complement strand
TAAATAGTTTGATAGTTTCCATTGAATTTACAAAAGCTCTTTTCTGATCATATTCATTAAATGTAGTTAGGGCTGTATTTACCCCATTGGTTAATGAATACAACATTAACATAAAATATGAGATGATAATACCAACAAAAACGTTAATATGGATTAGATATATGCTCCAGTAACATAGTGTAGTTAGTGCCAAGTTTTGCCTGTTTTAATATTTTAATTTTCCCACTTAGGTTGGTGTTAACACTGCTAACATTAATGATTGCCAGCCCTTCTTTGCGGCGCTAAGTTTCACTAAGTTTACGCCGCTGAGATGTGTTCAATACAGGAGGTGGAGATATGTAAATTAGCCATGCGGCAGTTCTCCTCTCCCACTTGTGACGGCGGTAGTTACGTAACGTAACCGCATTGGCCTGGCAACACACACCGAAAATGATGAGCACGCTTAGGGGTTTAAGTAGAGGGATAAGGGTGGCGGGTAGTTAGATCGTTTGTTTTGAGGATTGGAAGCAGACCCATTGAGAAAGGTGCCAGAGGCACACCGAAACATCTGGGGGTATTTGTGTGATGCATATTGTCATTTGAACATAATAAAGAAACTTTTTCTACAAGACCGGTGAGTGCAGCATTATTTTACTCACATGGAGTGAATATTGGAAATTATATGTATTGTACATGCAGCACCTCGGCAGTTGGATTGTGATTGATGGAGTGCACCTTATCTTGGAATTGATTATATATATATATATATATATATAAAACACCATAACATCCAAAGGAGGAAGAAACAGGAACTCCGGACTCAGGAAGCTTGTGCAAATAAGTTTTATTCAGCAATGTTGCTCATATTAAGGTGCGTAACCTAGAATACACCTGACGCATTTCTCGCATGCGCACATGCGCTTCATCAGAGGTAAGGATCTCAGAGCAAAGTCAATGCCTATATGCAGACCAGCAACCAATCAGGTAATAAAAAGCAAATACAAATCGTAATCTGTTAATTCAACATATCAAATCCACCTGTGTAGGTTAGTGGTGTGCATGGGGGCATAGTATCTTACACAAATCTACATATATATATATATATATATATATATATATACTACTGACTAAATGACAACTTTGATACATAACTAAATGTATATTCATATTTTCTTTTAAACAATCTACTTTAGTATGGCAAACATTTTGAAAACTAAAAAATGTATACATCAGTCAAAGAAGTATATATACAACAAACACATAATCTAATACTTTTGGGGCATCAAGGACTAGGGGTTTAAATAAGCCCTAAAATAAACACATAGATAAAGCAGTAAGTCCTTTAGATGTCCCAATGAATGTTATAATACATTTACAAAATAAACAATATTGAACAAATGATTAAAAAATACAAAATCATTAAAAAATAAATCAGTGAATGGAAAAATGTATCAAAAAGAAATATATATGTATTTTTACAAAAAAGATACTATAAAATAATAAATTAAAAAAGAACAATAGAAAAAATATTGTTAAAAAAGAGAAAGAATAATGAAAACCATATCTAAATGTTGCATAAAAAAGTATTTAACTGGAAACAATCTTGGTCAAAGAAAAAGTTCAAAGTTTGGTCTATCAACTCGATCCCATACTTCCAATCCTAAAGGTAATGAACAATAAATGATCTTATTCAATAAATAAGTCTACATCCATTCTTTTATTCATGCCCTCTGGGATTCTAGTATGTAACTTGACTATCCAAAAAATCTCTTTTCTACGGAGACTCTTTTCTCTATCGCCCCCTCTTGGATGCTTTTTGATAATGTCAATGCCCACACAGGAAAAGTATTTAGATCCAAAACCATGTAGTCTAAAATGTTTTGCTACAGGCATTTTGGGTTCTTTATCCTCAAGGGATCTTAAGTTTTCACGTACCCTGTCCTTAAAGGGACGGGTCGAGATCCCTACATATTGTTTAAAACAGTGAAGGCAATTAACCAAATAGATAACAAATTTTGAATTGCAATCAATTCTAATCCCTAATTTGAAATACTTGTTTTGTGACACTCGAAGAAAACATATCAGTGACTGAAATACAGGTACAGGCCTTACATGGGACATGGCCACATTTAAAACATCCAATTCTAGGGCTAAGCCAATTGATGTTGATAGTGTCAGTTGTTGGTTTTCCAGCTAGGTTTTTTCTAGTTATATCTGCAATCATAGGTGCTTTTCTAGCTACACATTTTACCCCATTAGTTAACACTTCTATTAGGGAATCATCCCCCTTTAGTATGGTTAAGTTTTTCTTTACAATATTACATATATCTCAATATTGTCTACTATATTCAGTAATGAATAATATGTTTTGTTCCAAAGGGTCTTTTTGTCCAGTAGTAGGCGATTTGAACCTGTTCTTATGTGGTATAAACAACTCCTTTCTGTCAATTAAGGCGATCTGTTTCTCTAGTTTATTAAGAGATGTTTTATGGTATCCCCTCTCAACTAATCTAGAGGTCAG